>NW_022991882.1:0-46853 GCF_902827175.1 Gymnodraco acuticeps
AGAAGCTGGGTCTAAACAGAAGCTGGGTCTAAAGACAGAAGCTGGGTCTAGAGACAGAAGCTGGGTATAGAGACAGAAGCTGGGTCTAAAGATAGAAGCTGTGTCTAAAGACAGTTGCTGGGTATAGAGACAGAAGCTGGGTCTAGAGACAGAAGCTGGGTATAGAGACAGAAGCTGGGTCTAAAGACAGAAGCTGGGTCTAAAGACAGAAGCTGGTCAGAGCTGGGTCTAGAGACAGAAGCTGGGTCTAAAGACAGAAGCTGGGTCTAGAGACAGAAGCTGGGTCTAGAGACAGAAGCTGGGTCTAAAGACAGAAGCTGGGTCTAAAGACAGAAGCTGGGTCTAGAGACAGAAGCTGGGTCTAAAGACAGAAGCTGGGTCTAAAGACAGAAGCTGGGTCTAAAGATAGAAGCTGGGTCCAGAGACAGAAGCTGGGTCTAAAGACAGAAGCTGGGTCTAAAGACAGAAGCTGGGTCTAAAGACAGACGCTGGGTCTGAACACAGAAGCTGGGTATAGAGACAGAAGCTGGGTCTAAAGACAGAAGCTGGGTCTAAAGACAGAAGCTGGGTCTAAATACAGAAGCTGGGTCTAAAGATAGAAGCTGGGTCCAGAGACAGAAGCTGGGTCTAAAGACAGAAGCTGGGTCTAAAGACAGAAGCTGGGTCTAAAGACAGAAGCTGGGTATAGAGACAGAAGCTGGGTCTAAAGACAGAAGCTGGGTATAGAGACAGAAGCTGGGTATAGAGACAGAAGCTGGGTATAGAGACAGAAGCTGGGTCTAAAGAGAAAAGCTGGGTCTAAAGACAGAAGCTGGGTCTAAAGACAGAAGCTGGGTCTAAAGATAGAAGCTGGGTCCAGAGACAGAAGCTGGGTCTAAAGACAGAAGCTGGGTCTAAAGACAGAAGCTGGGTCTAAAGACAGAAGCTGGGTCTAAAGACAGAAGCTGGGTATAGAGACAGAAGCTGGGTCTAAAGACAGAAGCTGGGTCTAAAGACAGAAGCTGGGTCTAAAGACAGAAGCTGGGTCTAAGAAGAGCTGGTTCCACAGAAGCTGGGTCTAACAGAGCTGGGTATAGAGACAGAAGCTGGGTCTAAAGATAGAAGCTGGGTCTAAAGACAGTTGCTGGGTATAGAGACAGAAGCTGGGTCTAGAGACAGAAGCTGGGTATAGAGACAGAAGCTGGGTCTAAAGATAGAAGCTGGGTCCAGAGACAGAAGCTGGGTCTAAAGACAGAAGCTGGGTCTAAAGACAGAAGCTGGGTCTAAAGACAGAAGCTGCGTCTAAAGACAGAAGCTGGGTATAGAGACAGAAGCTGGGTATAGAGACAGAAGCTGGGTCTAAAGACAGAAGCTGGGTCTAGAGTAGGGCTGCACGGTATTGAAAAAAACTGACATCGCGATTCCCCCCCCCCCCCCCTGCGGTATATATTGAGGGTTTTTTAACCTGTTAAACCCCAAAGTCCCGGCGGGTACTTTGCTTTTTTTTTCACGACAGTGTCTCAGGGGATCGTAATATTTAAGAACCTATTAATATGTTATACCAGATTAACGGAAATAATCTCAGCTAACTGACGATACAAACCATTTTATACCAAAACAAAACACAAGTCTCATAAGAAGCATCTAAATGACCCCTGAGCGAAAAATGCTAACGCACTTTGGCACAGAACTCAAGATAAATGTACCCTTATTACTTATCGTAGCTGCACATACAATATATTCGATTAAAGCTGAGGTTCCACAGATTATTTAGGTATATAGTATCATCACTGAGTGATCTGAACTCGGACAGGGGAAGCAAACACAGACATCACAACACGTACCTTTACGTAGCTTCTAGGGGAGATGTCTCACCGTAGCTGTCAATCTGATCAAAAGACGTGTTCAATGGCATTAAAACGAGAAAGAAAAAACGCGGCTGAATCGGTTAATCCATAGGTTTTTAACGTCTCTGTATAAAAAAATGATTTAATTTATAATCCATAATTCCATTTTAATGTAAATATCGCAGAGCAAAAGTTAGCTGCTAATGGTAGCTACCAGAGTGGCTACTGCTTCCGGTCTTGGCTATGCGGCAGACCAGCACACACACACATTACCAAATAAGGAGTGAGAGTGACGCGTAGCCAAAACCGGAAGCTGCATACACTCTGGTGGCTACCATTAGCAGCTAACTGTTGTGCTCCGATTTTTACATAAAAATGGAATTATGGATTATAAACAATTGCTTCAAAGCCACAGATACATTATCAACCTATGGATCAACCGATTCAGCCGCGTTTGTGTGTATGTGTGTGTGTGTGTGTGTGTGTGTGTGTGTGTGTGTGTGTGTGTGTGTGTGTGTGTGTGTGTGTGTGTGTGTGTGTGTGTGTGTGTGTGTGTGTGTGTGTGTGTGTGTGTGTGTGTGGAAAGCAGAATCATCAAACAGGAGAAACTGTGTTTAGATCATAATGTTTATTTTCACATGCATGGTCTTAATTCAGTGCAAACTCTTGTCCCCCCTCAGTCCCCCCGCAGTCCCAGCTTCAGACTGACAGCTCAACACTTCATCTCCTTCTTTAAATATATATGCCTCTGAACCAGAAAGCTCCTTAAACACCGTTGCACGAGTTCAATGTGAACATTTCAACATTTAAATACGTCTCATCGAGGTTTCCTTCATTAGAGACTCCTCACTTTAAAACTCTTCATAATAATCTAACAACAACATGGAGGTAGAAGTTCATAAATAAATAAATACATTTTAAATGAGCAGCGATAAATATAAAGATATAATAAATATAAATCTTCTGTTAATGTAGAAGACGAGGCGTTCACAGAAACCTGTAAATCTGAGCTTCCAACACGTGTCTCGTGATACAAGATGTTTAACTAAATGCATCCAAACCTTCAGAAACTTCTCTGGGTGCTTTGTCTCTGAAGCTCTTTCAGTCTTTCTGTCTCCATAGCTTAATGTCCAACTCTTCGTCTCCGTCTCTTTCTGTCTCTGTTAATGTCTCTTTCTCTGAGACTGATCTCCATTTATTTTTCTCCATCAACTTCCATCTTTGTCTCTTCATCTCCACGACGTTACCTCCATCTCTTTCAGTCTTTTACAACATAGCTTAATGTCACGTGATTTACGTCACGTTTTACTCCGACCTTCTCCATCTCTTTTTGTCTCTGGACCTCCCGTCCTCAGTCCCGTCCTCAGCGGGTCTGCAGGGTCCCGATGAGGCGGTCCCAGTGGGTGAAGTATGGTGCGTAGTTGCAGGAGGAGTTGAGGTGGTGCAGGTCGTGGTGCGGCGCGCCCCCGTACAGGTGGAGGGGAAAGAGGCGGTGCGTGGCCCAGGGCAGGTCGTAGCCGCAGTGGTCCTCCACAGAGAGCCAGATGTTGAGCAGGAAGAAGCCCAGCTGGCTGAGGGGGTGCAGGCCCAGGAGGACCGGAGTGCATCCCGAGAAGAAGCCCAGGCTCAGGGTCTCCATCGCCCCCGTCGCCTCCGTGGTGAGCGCCCAGGTGGAGCTGGAGCTGTGGTGCACCTGAGGAGAACATTTAGAGACAGTGGTGAGTCTCAGGTGGAGCTGTGGTGCACCTGAGGGGGGGGGGGCATTTAAATGGGTTTCTTACTTTTTATCTGGTTTTAGGTTCATTTATTTAATATTCTAGGTATTCTGATTCTGATAACCAGGTGAGTCTGAGTGAGTCTCAGGTGAGTCTCAGAGTCTCAGAGTCTCAGGTGAGTCTCAGAGTCTCAGAGTCTCAGTGTCTCTCAGGTGTCTAAGGTGAGTCTCTTACCTTGTGGAAGGTGCGGTAGAGCCAGGGCACCCTGTGGTGCAGCAGGTGCCAGGTGAAGCTCTGGAAGTCGAACAGCAGCAGGCAGACGAACACCTGGGCCAGGAGGCGGGGAAGGGGTGGGGCCTGAGCCGGCAGGTGGGCGGGGCTTAGGTACCCGTGCAGCAGCGTGATTGGCAGCAGGAACACCAGGTGGTTGTAGAGTGTCAGCGACAGGCAGCTCCGCACTGAGGCCCAGCTGATGGAGCTCTGAGGCTGCAGCTTGTACCTGCGCAGCGAGGCCCACCTGAGGGCCAGCAGGTCCAGCAGCAGGTAGGGCAGACAGCAGGTGAGGTAGCCCCCCAGGGAGAAGAGCACAGGGAACAGGGGTGACAGCAGGAGGGACGAGTGTCCCCGCAGGAGGTCCCAGAGAGGCTGCAGCATCATCATCTTCATCACTTAGTGAGAGTTATTCTGTCAGAGAGGCTGCACTACAGGGCTTATATAGAGCACAGGCCCCGCCCCCTCTGACATCACAGGACACTCCTTATAAGGTCTTCACTTCCTGCTCTGAGGAAATGAATCCTACAAGTTCAGACAAAAACACAGAAACACTCAAGATAAGAGACACACAGGAAGGAGCTACACAAACACACTACACTACACAATATACTACACAATCTACTACACAACATACACAATATACACAACCGTACAAACACACAATCTACATCACAAACACACAACTACACAACCACACAACCTGATCACTACACATCCACACTGTAGGAGCCATGTTATGGGTGTTGTTGGCATGTCAGTGTATTTAATTTATATTTATAGTGCGATATTATTTAGAACACTTGTTGTATAACGGGGTCAGAGGTCACAGGAGGAAGAGGATCTAACCTGACGTAATGGACGAGTGATCCAGACGCAGAACAGATGCTTTCTGCTCCTTTGGGGCAGGTCAGAACCATTCATTGAAATGTACATCAAGGTTTGATTACTGAGTGAATGGTTGTAGTATGTTGAGCATCTGCCGGGCTGTTCACTGGCTGTTCATTGGCTGTTCACTGGCTGGTTATTGGCTGGTTATTGGCTGGTTATTGGCTGGTTATTGGCTGGTTATTGGCTGGTTATTGGCTGGTTATTGGCTGGTTATTGGCTGGTCATTGGCTGGTTATTGGCTGGTTATTGGCTGTTCAATGGCTGGTCATTGGCTGGTCATTGGCTGGTCATTGGCTGTTCATTGGCTGTTCATTGGCTGTTCACTGGCTGTTCATTGGCTGTTCACTGGCTGTTCATTGGCTGTTCACTGGCTGCTCATTGGCTGTTCATTGGCTGTTCACTGGCTGTTCATTGGCTGTTCACAGTTTGTCTGTACAGAGAGATCGAAATACTGTTTCCCACAATCCTGAATACAAGAAACAAATCTATATAAAAATATCTATAAAAAGATGTATATCCTATATATACACAATCAAAGACACATTTATACATGCACACATTAAGACCTAAATAAAAGCACAATAATCAATAAATACAAAATAACAGTCACTTCAATATCTTTGGAAATGTACATTAGTGCAGACGGTCCATAGCAGCGTAAAGTGTCTGACCTGGATCTGAGGGTCTGACCTGGATCTGAGGGTCTGATCTGGATCTAAGGATCTTGATCTGAGGGTCTGACCTGGATCTGAGGGTCTGATCTGGATCTGAGGGTCTGACCTGGATCTGAGGGTCTGACCTGGATCTGAGGGTCTGACCTGGATCTGAGGGTCTGATCTGGATCTAAGGATCTTGATCTGAGGGTCTGACCTGGATCTGAGGGTCTGACCTGGATCTGAGGGTCTGACCTGGATCTGAGGGTCTGACCTGGATCTGAGGGTCTGATCTGGATCTAAGGATCTTGATCTGAGGGTCTGATCTTGATCTGAGGGTCTGACCTGGATCTGAGGGTCTGAGGGTCTGACCTGGATCTGAGGGTCTGAGGGTCTGACCTGGATCTGAGGGTCTGAGGGTCTGACCTGGATCTGAGGGTCTGAGGGTCTGACCTGGATCTGAGGGTCTAAGGGTCTGACCTGGATCTGAGGGTCTGAGGGTCTGACCTGGATCTGAGGGTCTGAGGGTCTGACCTGGATCTGAGGGTCTGAGGGTCTGACCTGGGACCAGAGAGAGAGGAAGGCATCTGGACTCGTTCTTTGTGTCTTGTCTGTTTTTAAGGTTCTTAATAAATAATTATTTTCTCTGCATCATTTTTGGTTTTACAGTGAAACTCTTCTTCTGTGGTGGAGGCCTGCCCCCTGCTGGCCGTCAGAGGAGTGGCGCGCTCACATCAATTTATTCTTGTTTTATTTATTTACTATTTTTAAAATGTCTCTCTTTACAGTGTTTTTGTATTTTCTAAAACACTTGATGTTAGGCATTGAGGGGGGGGGTGCTCGATGTGAATCACCTGTAGTCTGTTTCCACCTGAGGCTCCTCCACCTGAGGTTCCTCCACCTGAGGTTCCTCCAGCTGAGGCTGCTCCTCCAGCTGAGGCTCCTCCACCTGAGGCTCCTCCAGCTGAGGCTCCTCCACCTGAGGCTCCTCCAGCTGAGGCTCCTCCACCTGAGGTTCCTCCAGCTGAGGCTGCTCCTCCAGCTGAGGCTCCTCCAGCTGAGGCTCCTCCACCTGAGGTTCCTCCAGCTGAGGCTGCTCCACCTGAGGCTCCTCCAGCTGAGGCTCCTCCACCTGAGGCTCCTCCACCTGAGGCTCCTCCAGCTGAGGCTCCTCCACCTGAGGCTCCCTCCACCTGAGGCTCCTCCACCTGAGGCTCCTCCAGCTGAGGCTCCTCCACCTGAGGCTCCTCCAGCTGAGGCTCCTCCACCTGAGGCTCCTCCACCTGAGGCTCCTCCACCTGAGGCTCCTCCAGCTGAGGCTGCTCCTCCAGCTGAGGCTCCTCCACCTGAGGTTCCTCCAGCTGAGGCTGCTCCTCCAGCTGAGGCTCCTCCACCTGAGGCTCCTCCAGCTGAGGCTCCTCCACCTGAGGTTCCTCCAGCTGAGGCTGCTCCTCCAGCTGAGGCTCCTCCACCTGAGGCTCCTCCAGCTGAGGCTCCTCCACCTGAGGTTCCTCCAGCTGAGGCTGCTCCTCCAGCTGAGGCTCCTCCACCTGAGGCTCCTCCAGCTGAGGCTGCTCCTCCAGCTGAGGCTCCTCCACCTGAGGCTCCTCCACCTGAGGCTCCTCCAGCTGAGGCTGCTCCTCCAGTTGAGGCTCCTCCACCTGAGGCTCCTCCAGCTGAGGCTCCTCCAGCTGAGGCTCCTCCAGCTGAGGCTCCTCCACCTGAGGCTCCTCCAGCTGAGGCTCCTCCACCTGAGGTTCCTCCAGCTGAGGCTGCTCCTCCAGCTGAGGCTCCTCCACCTGAGGCTCCTCCAGCTGAGGCTCCTCCACCTGAGGTTCCTCCAGCTGAGGCTCCTCCAGCTGAGGCTGCTCCTCCACCTGAGGTTCCTCCACCTGAGGCTCCTCCAGCTGAGGCTGCTCCTCCAGTTGAGGCTCCTCCACCTGAGGCTCCTCCAGCTGAGGCTGCTCCTCCAGTTGAGGCTCCTCCACCTGAGGCTCCTCCAGCTGAGGCTGCTCCTCCACCTGAGGCTCCTCCACCTGAGGCTCCTCCAGCTGAGGCTCCTCCAGCTGAGGCTCCTCCACCTGAGGCTCCTCCAGCTGAGGCTCCTCCACCTGAGGCTCCTCCAGCTGAGGCTCCTCCACCTGAGGCTCCTCCACCTGAGGCTCCTCCAGCTGAGGCTGCTCCTCCAGTTGAGGCTCCTCCACCTGAGGCTCCTCCAGCTGAGGCTGCTCCTCCACCTGAGGCTCCTCCACCTGAGGCTCCTCCACCTGAGGCTCCTCCAGCTGAGGCTCCTCCACCTGAGGCTCCTCCACCTGAGGCTCCTCCAGCTGAGGCTGCTCCTCCAGTTGAGGCTCCTCCACCTGAGGCTCCTCCAGCTGAGGCTGCTCCTCCACCTGAGGCTCCTCCACCTGAGGCTCCTCCAGCTGAGGCTCCTCCAGCTGAGGCTCCTCCACCTGAGGCTCCTCCAGCTGAGGCTCCTCCACCTGAGGCTCCTCCAGTTGAGGCTCCTCCACCTGAGGCTCCTCCAGCTGAGGCTGCTCCTCCACCTGAGGCTCCTCCACCTGAGGCTCCTCCAGCTGAGGCTCCTCCAGCTGAGGTTCCTCCAGCTGAGGCTGCTCCTCCACCTGAGGCTCCTCCAGCTGAGGCTCCTCCAGCTGCAGAAAACATCGCCATGACTTTACATGTGATGGAGATTTAACAAAGATATAATGTCAAACTAGAAATTACTTTGAGCCACAGCGACTGGATCACATGATCTCACAGGGACTGGATCACATGATCTCACAGGGACTGGATCACATGATCTCACAGGGACTGGATCACATGATCTCACAGGGACTGGATCACATGATCTCACAGGGACTGGATCACATGATCTCACAGCGACTGGATCACATGATCTCACAGGGACTGGATCACATGATCTCACAGCGACTGGATCACATGATCTCACAGGGACTGGATCACATGATCTCACAGGGAATGGATCACATGATCTCACAGGGACTGGATCACATGATCTCACAGGGACTGGATCACATGATCTCACAGGGAATGGATCACATGATCTCACAGGGACTGGATCACATGATCTCACAGGGAATGGATCACATGATCTCACAGGGACTGGATCACATGACCTCACAGGGACTGGATCACATGACCTCACAGGGACTGGATCACATGACCTCACAGGGACTGGATCACATGACCTCACAGGGACTGGATCACATGATCTCACAGGGCCTGGATCACATGACCTCACAGGGACTGGATCACATGACGTCACAGGGACTGGATCACATGACGTCACAGGGACTGGATCACATGACCTCACAGGGACTGGATCACATGACCTCACAGGGACTGGATCACATGACCTCACAGGGCCTGGATCACATGACCTCACAGCGACTGGATCACATGATCTCACAGGGACTGGATCACATGACCTCACAGGGACTGGATCACATGATCTCACAGGGACTGGATCACATGACCTCACAGGGACTGGATCACATGACCTCACAGGGACTGGATCACATGATCTCACAGGGCCTGGATCACATGACCTCACAGGGACTGGATCACATGACGTCACAGGGACTGGATCACATGACGTCACAGGGACTGGATCACATGACGTCACAGGGACTGGATCACATGACCTCACAGGGACTGGATCACATGACCTCACAGGGACTGGATCACATGATCTCACAGGGCCTGGATCACATGACGTCACAGGGACTGGATCACATGACGTCACAGGGACTGGATCACATGACCTCACAGGGACTGGATCACATGACCTCACAGGGACTGGATCACATGACCTCACAGGGACTGGATCACATGACACATGATTGGCAGCAGGAACACCAGGTGGTTGTAGAGTGTCAGCGACAGGCAGCTCCGCACTGAGGCCCAGCTGACGGAGCTCTGAGGCTGCAGCTTGTACCTGCGCAGCGAGGCCCACCTGAGGGCCAGCAGGTCCAGCAGCAGGTAGGGCAGGCAGCAGGTGAGGTAGCCCCCCAGGGAGAAGAGCACAGGGAACAGGGGTGACAGCAGGAGGGACGAGTGTCCCCGCAGGAGGTCCCAGAGAGGCTGCAGCATCTTCATCACTTAGTGAGAGTTATTCTGTCAGAGAGGCTGCACTACAGGGCTTATATAGAGCACAGGCCCCGCCCCCTCTGACATCACAGGACACTCCTTATAAGGTCTTCACTTCCTGCTCTGAGGAAATGAATCCTACAAGTTCAGACAAAAACACAGAAACAATCAAGATAAGAGACACACAGGAAGGAGCTACACAAACACACTACACTACACAATCTACTACACAACATACACAATATACACAACATACACAACCACACAGCCTACTACATTAAACAAACACACAATCTACACAACCTGATCACTACACATCCACACTGTAGGAGCCATGTTATGGGTGTTGTTGGCATGTCAGTGTATTTAATTTATATTTATAGTGCGATATTATTTAGAACACTTGTTGTATAACGGGGTCAGAGGTCACAGGAGGAAGAGGATCTAACCTGACGTAATGGACGAGTGATCCAGACGCAGAACAGATGCTTTCCGCTCCTCTATTTAGAGGCCTTACAAATAATGGACGTCCACTCTCGGGAGACGTTCGAGAGTGGTGCGGTTACCCAAAGTGACAGAACTCATTTGACCCAGGAAAAGTGCATGTCACTGCTGTTTGCAGGGTGTCACACACACACACACACACACACACACACACACACACACACACACAAACACACACACACACACACACACACACACACACACACACACACACACACACACACACACACACAAAGTCTTTTTTTGCAAGTCCAAGTCAAGTCTCAAGTCTTTGTGGGGTGAGACTTGATCAAGTCTCAAGTCTTTGGTCACGAGTCCAAGTCAAGTCTCAAGTCTCTAAAAAATAAAAGTCTCATGTCTCTTCTGGTTGTAATAAGCCTTCTATTGTCTGCTGCTATCCAGTCTGTTAAGAATACTGCACAGCTATATCTAAGACATTCAAAGCATGTACTGTATTATTATCACTCCTATATCTATTAGCATACAGTATCAGTACTGATTAGTTGTTTGTTATATGATCACTTTAAACAGGCTATTGCAATGTGAGGACAATCATCACAGTTTAGCTAAATGCAAACAACTTATAAGCAAAACACTTCAGAATCAGAAATCAGTATCACAAATACTTTATTAATCCCCCGCAGGGAAACTGTGTTAAAAGTAAGTAAACATTTGTTCTGTGCCATTTGCAACTAAAAAACTATTGCTGCAATATTATCTGAAATATACTGAACTGGTGATATTAAAACATGACCTGTTCCAAAAGAGATATCTACCATTAACACCATTTACCAGCCAGATGCTGGTAAATCATGCAAGTGGCTGGTACTGTATGTTGCACGCACCAGCCACAAATAACAATGGCAATCTATTGAGTGGCTGGTAACATTTCAACATGAGGCTAGGCTAGCCATTTGGCCAGTTTGACCTCTGCAACCGTATTGTTTAATTACACTGGGTCTCTAATGACATCTTTTAAGTCTACTATAAATAAACATATTCCTCTATCCTCTCACTCAAACCCAGTGTAATGGTAACCTGATAAACCTGTAACATTAACGTTACGTGGTCAACAATAAACCTGTAACCTGCCTATAAACCAACAGATGTATTTATGTATGTAGGTGTGCTTTGCTCAGGTGAAGGGGGCGGGGCTAAGGCTTTAAGTTGGAGGTGCGGTGTGTGACGGGAGAGCAGCAGGCAGCAGCAATACCGTCATTGACACGCAGACGCAACCTTATGCTTAGCAAAAAACAGATTATTAGGATCTGCTGTTTAACTTTATGTTAAATATTGTTTTCGTATTTTGTTTTACTGGAAATAAACGTTGAAAAGCAACAGAAACGTCCAGTGGATTGTGTGCTGCGAGTCTGACACTGCTTCCCAGGCCCAAGCTCTACACGTGGCCAAGAACAATCACTGTTGAGGTGAAGGTTACAAGACAGACTTGTTGGGATGTTGGCCACTACAATTAGTCAATGACGCGCTGTGATTGGAAACACGAGGACTATTGGAGGATCAAAGGGATCGTAGGAATCTAAGACAAAGGAAACGCCGGCCCGACGCGTGGCGGAGCAAACAAAGAAACACTTCGGAGGAGGTATGCGCTTTCAGATCAAACATCACTGAAGGATTATTCGTTTGGAAGAAATACCTGAAGTGTTTAGAAACAGGTTTCACCGCTGATATGTGTTTCTGGACAGTGAGTCTTTTATTTGTCAACCTCTCTGTGACGAAGAAAAAGAGAGCAGCGGTGAAATACAGTCTCTTATAAATGAACGTATGAAGTAACCCGAGTTAAGTGTTGAAAATACAAGGATAGCGGAGCCACAAGAACTGTTTCTAAACCTTTAAGACTTTCTGGAAGTTTATATTGGATTAAAATGGCGAGTTCTGATGAGGCGGAATCGACACCTGCAGACATGCATGAGGCTGCGGCGCAGCTGCGCTCATCAAGGTCAGGAAAAGCTTCGCATTTAACACGGAGAATGCACATTGTGAACAACCTAATGACCGATAAGGAATATCTGGATGAAGTCAAAGGCAATATGTTGAAGTTTAACGAACCTTCGCTTGATTTTCAAGCCTTGCATGTCTCATATGCGCAAATGTTGGATGAGAGCGCAAGAAAAGAGGACGATGAGAAATGGTATCAGCCGAGATGTACGGACATAAACTCATTCCTTGCCAAAGTTACGAAATGGATAACTGACATAGTGCTGATTCACTCAACTTGACTCAAGTGGAAGGTCTGCCAGCTGAAGAAGGTGCATATGCAAATGAAGGCGGCGGTCTGAGCGAGGTGGATACACACTCAGTGAGGTCCATAACATCCAGCCACTCTTCCTCCTCCTCACTACGCATCAATGCTGAGGCAGAGAGAGCAGCCTTATTGGCCAAAGCTTCTATGTTACAAGAAAAACATGCCATTGAAGAACAGGAACACATGTTACAGAAAAGAAGAGAAACACTAGAATTACACACAGAAATAGCAGCAACACAGCCAACATTAATTATCTTAAAGACAATGAATTAGCCAGGCTTGGCCCTGTACAGGCTGAAGCAGCAGCTGCCACACTGATGGATACAAAGCCAGGTATTTCAGCTCATCCTTATGACAGAGGTGCTCCAGTTGTTAGGAGCAAGGCAGGCGCCCCACTTCACTTTCCCTTTTTGAATGTCCGTGAAGATGACGCACACAGTTGGCCTGATATTCATCATGAAGAGAGCATTAATGATCAGCCACAACCAACCTCAGTGCACACTATTCCACCTGTCATACCCCAAAACACACAGCCAACTCTGCCACAAGGACAAAGCCCCCCTACGCCCAGCACAGCAAAGGATCACCACATGATTCAAATACTGGAGAATCAAAGCAGCTTGACGAGGATACTTGTGAAACAACAACTTCTCTCGACGCTGCCACAAGGAAATATTCCACCCTTTGATGGACACATCATGGAGTACAAGTCCTTTATCCACTCCTTTGAACATTGTATTGAAAACAAAACGGACAACAACAGAGACAGGTTGCAGTTCCTTATACAGTTCACCAGAGGCCAAGCTCAGCGGCTAGTCAACAGCTGTGAATACATGTCTCCAGACAGAGGCTTTCAGAAAGCAAAACGTTTACTGAAGGAGAACTTTGGGAACGAATACAAACTCTCTTGTGCTTACCTGGAAAAAGCTCTATCCTGGCCCCTAGTGAAATCTGAAGATTCAAGGTCGCTGCAGGATTACGCCATGTTTCTAAGGAGTTGCTGCAACGCTATGGAGGAAATGGAGTACTTGGAGGAACTCGACACAGTGTCCAACATGAGAAGCATTGTGCTTAAGCTTCCATACGAGCTCAGGGAGAGATGGTGAAGCAAAGCTTACGCACTGCAAGAGGAGCGCAGTCGTAGAGTAAGGATTTTAGACCTTGTCTATTTCGATGAAAGGCAAGCTCGCATAGCAGCAGACCCAGTTTCTGGTGACCTCCAAGACCAGTCAGCTGCCAAAGGAAAGGTGGCTGTAAAGATGTCCTGTTAAGTCGCAGATCTCAAAGGCGTATGACAGCAGTTTTGCCACAGGTGTCACTATTTCCCCAAAAGAAACAGAGCCTGAACCCTCCTGTCCCTTCTGTAGGTGCAAGCACACATTGGAACTGTGCAAACGGTTCTTTGAAGAAACACATAGGAACAAGCTGAACTTTGTAAAGATCAAGGGCATATGCTTTGGCTGTCTCTCTATAGGCCACATTAGTAGAGACTGTAAACAACGCCTCACCTGTAGAGTTTGCAAGCAAGCCCACCCAAGTGCCCTGCACATCTATGTTAAAGATTACATTACATTTACATTACATTGCATTTAGCTGACGCTTTTGTCCAAAGCGACTTACAATAAGTAAATTCGACCAGGAAGACACAACCTTGAAGAAAACAGAATCATAAAGTACATCAGGTTTCATAGAGCCAAACATTTCAAGTGCTACTCAACTGGCTTTAGATAAGCCAGTCCTTTATTAGTATAAAAGTGCTTCGTTAATAGTTCTATCGCTCGAAGTGGAGTCGAAAGAGATGAGTTTTCAGTCCGGAAGATGTGTAAACTTTCTGCCGTCCTGATGTCAATGGGGAGCTCATTCCACCATCTTGGAGCCAGGATAGCAAACCCACGTGTTTTTGCTGATGGGAACTTGGGTCCCCTTCGCAGCGAGGGTGCAGCGAGTCGTTTGGCTGATGCAGAGCGGAGTGCACGCGCTGGGGTGTACGGTTTAACCATGTCCTGGATGTAGGAAGGGCCAGATCCATTCGCAGCATGGTAAGCAAGTACCAGTGTCTTGAAGTGGATTCTAGCAGTTACCGGAAGCCAGTGAAGGGAGCGGAGGAGCGGAGTGGTGTGGGAACATTTAGGAAGGTTGAAGACCAGACGAGCCGTTGCATTCTGGGTGAGCTGCAGAGGTCGGATGGCACATGCAGGTAGACCAGCCAGGAGGGAGTTGCAGTAGTCTAGGCGTGAGATGACGAGAGCCTGGACCAGAACCTGCGTGGCTTTCTGGGTCAGCTGGGGACGTATCTTCCTGATGTTGTAAAGCGTGTATCTGCAGCAACGGGTTGTAGCAGCGATGTTTGCAGTGAAGGACAGGTTGTTATCTAGGGTCACACCCAGATTCCTTGCAGTCTGAGTCGGGGAAACATCAGAGGTGCCGATGTTGATTGTTAGGTCAAGAGTGGGACAATCTTTTCCCGGGAGGAAGAGCAGCTCAGTCTTGTCAAGGTTGAGCTTGAGGTGATGAGCAGACATCCACTGAGAGATGTCAGCCAGACAAGCAGAGATGCGTGCAACGACCTGGGTCTCTGAGCGGGGAAAGGACAGAATTAATTGGGTGTCGTCAGCGTAGCAGTGGTAAGAAAAACCATGCGGGCTAATGACTGATCCGAGCGAGTTTGTGTACAAGGAGAAGAGGAGGGGACCAAGAACAGAGCCCTGAGGGACCCCTGTAGTTAATTGACAAGGGTCGGACTCAGACCCTCTCCAAGTCACCCTGTAGGTACGGTCTTTCAGGTATGAGGTGAGGAGGGAAAGTGCAGAGCCTGAAACTCCAAGTTCTTGGAGAGTGCGAAGGAGGATCTGATGATTCACCGTGTCGAATGCAGCAGACAGGTCCAACAGGATGATGACAGAGGAGAGGGATGCAGTTTTGGCAGTGTGCAGTTCCTCCGTGACAGCAATGAGAGCAGTTTCTGTGGAGTGACCTGCCTTGAAACCAGACTGGTGCGGATCCAGAAGGTTGTTCTGATGGAGATAACAGGAGAGTTGTTTAAAGACAGCGCGTTCAAGTGATTTAGACAGGAACGGGAGGAGAGAGACAGGCCTGTAGTTTATAACATCAGACGGGTTGAGAGTGGGTTTCTTTAGGAGAGGGTTTACTCTTGCCTCCTTGAGACTGTTTGGAAAGTGACCAGAAGTTAGAGAAGTGTTGATGAAATGGGTGAGAAACGGTAGAATATCAGGAGCGATAGTCTGAAGGAGGTTTGAAGGGATAGGGTCCAGAGGACAGGTGGTAGGGCGGGCAGAGGTAATGAGGGTAAGAACCTCACTTGGAGAGAGAGGGGAAAAGGAGGTAAGTGTGTTGGTGGAAGGAGGGTCTGGTGACCCAGCGGTGAGTAAAGGTGAGTCAGAAAAAGAAGAGCGAATATCATTAACCTTTTTTTCAAAGTGGGTAACAAAGTCGCTTGACAGAAGTGAGGAGGGGGAGGAGCTTTTGGAGGGTCCGAGAGGGTGGAGAAGATGGAAAATAGTTTTTTAGGATTGGAATAGGAAGATTGGATCTTATCTTGAAAGAAAGTGCTTTTTGCCTGAGAGATCGAAGCAGAGAAAGAGGAGAGGAGAGCTTGATAGGTTAGGAGGTCGTCACGGTGTTTGGATTTCCACCGTTTCCGCTCTGCTGCCCTAAGGACGGTTCTATTAGCACGCAGTGCATCATTTAGCCAGAGAGCAGGAGGGGACTGACGAGCCTGCCGAGATGTGAGAGGACAGAGCGAGTCCAGAGTGGATGAGAGAGTAGAGAGGAGAGTTTCTGCAGCAGAGTTTGGAGGCAGTAGTTGGAACGAATCAGAGGAAGGGAGGGCTGAGAGCACCGACGAGGCAAAGGTAGAGGGGGAGAGGGAGCGAAGGTTACGGCGGACAAGTGCAGGATGAGAAGAGATTAGTTTGTTATGTTTGGAAAGGGATAGAGAGAATGAAATGAAGAAGTGATCGGATGTGTGGAGCGGGTTTACAGAGAGGTTAGAAGTAGCGTAGTTCCTTGAGAATATGAGATCAAGGACATTGCCAGCTTTATGAGTTGGTGGGGAAGGAGACAGTGAGAAAGCAAAGGCGGTTAACAGAGATGTTAGTTCGTCTATCTTCCCCGTCTGGAGGTTGAAGTCTCCGAGAAGTACAGCGGGAGGGCCAGTTTCAGGGATGAGTGAGAGGAGATGATCTAATTCCTCCAAGAAGTCCCCCAAGGCGCCTGGTGGACGGTAGAGAACAACAATGGTTAACTGTATAGGATGGGTTACTGTGACGGCATGGAATTCAAAGGTGGAAGGAGTGAAGTTAGGTAGCTTGAAGAGGGAAAAGCTCCATTTGGGAGAGAGCAGGAGACCAGTGCCACCTCCTCTGCCAGTGGGTCTGGGTGTATGGGAGAAGGAATATGCAGTGGAGAGAGCTGCTGGGGTGGATGTGTTGGATGGAGTAATCCAGGTCTCAGTGAGAGCAAGGAAATCCGTATTACATTGGCGACCCAAGTACATTAAGAGTATTGAATGAGAGACTCCAAAATATCAAACCACCACACCTTATCACTCGACTTCCCAGGGCCATCTCAGATTTCAAGTTCTGGAAAGCATCAGAGTGGTTGTTGTTCTATAGTTTGCCATGTCTAGAAGGACTCATAGATGTGGAATACACAAACCATCTTTGCCTTCTAGTTTCAGCCATCGACCTGCTTTTGCAAGAGGAAGTTAGTTTTGAGGAGGTCAACAAAGCTGATGAGATGCTGTTAGAATTTGTAATAAGATTTCAAGCACTGTTTGGGGAGGCTGCCATGACCTCAAATGTACATCTTCTGACACATCTGGCCAAGTCTGTGAAGTTGTTGGGTCCCTTATGGGCGCACTCTGCCTTTGTTTTTGAACACGCTAACGGGAGTCTTCTCAAGTTGGTGCATGGCACAAAGGATGTACCTAAGCAGATTGTGGGCACATTTTTGTGCCCACAGAGTGAGTGAGTGAGTGAGTGGTTTTGGTTTCTGTAGTCAAATGACTGAGTACTCTAAGGTTAAAAATGACAAACAATTCAGCAATACCAATGTTCTGGATGGCGGACATGTCAAACATCTCACACAGCATGAGCACCAAGCTTTTGTCGCAGCAGGCAAACAGCCTCCAGATCAAATCCTCTCACACAAGAGAATGATTCACCAAGGTCTTGTTTATACCAGCCGTGATTACAGTCGAGCAAAGAGACGCAATGACTGGTGCGTCAGACTGTCTGATGGATCTCGGGGAGAGTTGCATCAGATTCTCTCTCATGATGTAGATGGAAAAAGTGAACTTGCCTTGCTTTTCATCCCATTTTACACACTTCTGGCTGCCTTCCCACAAAGTGTGTGTGTGTGTGTGTGTGTGTGTGTGTGTGTGTGTGTGTGTGTGTGTGTGTGTGTGTGTGTATAAAGTTTGAGTCAACATTCTTAAAAAAGTTTGAATGAAAATGATCAATAAATGGAAACATGTAAATGTTATTTAAACATAGCATGCTACCATCAATACACATTTGCAGATTCTAGAGATGTTCCCTGTTCACTGCATTGTTCTGAGAACATTTAAAAAAAATGATTATTAAATGTGAGTTTAACAGTCTGCTTTAATCAGATTGTAATTGTAATCTGCTGCAGTAGGGCGGGCGGCAGCAAACAATTATTTTCATTATCGTTAATCTGTCCATTATTGTCTTGTTTAATCGATAGTTTGTTGTGCTCCATAGAATGGTACAATGTGCCCAAATACTAAGGTGATATCTTCAGATGAATATTCAGTTCACTGTCATAGAAGACGATAAACCGGAAAATATTCACATTTTAAAAGTGACGTAAAACGATTCATTGATTTTACAAATAGTTGTAATTTAATAGTTAGCAAATAATTCATTAATTTAGTAATTGTTGCAGCTCCAATCTGGGGCATCTTGTAGTACATTTGAGTGTTTTATTGATGTATTTTCTTTTAATGTAAAGATACAAGTGGGTCCTGAATTGTGTTTAATGTATTGCTTGATTATTGACTTAATGATGAAATATCATTGTTTGCTATATGTCATGTCTTTAATGTAAACATACTGTTAAATGACTCATTACAGTTTTCAGTGATTGTCAGGAACACAATTGTCTGAAAATCCTATATAAAACCTTCTGATGACAGACAGACCTCTGTATTGCATTCTTATGAAAGGGAACTATACTTTAAAAGGCCAAATGTTACCAGTACTTTTACTACTACTAGTATGTTGGCTTACTGCATTTCTTATTGTTATAAATGTTCTTCAATTGTCCTTGAGGCTCAAATGTTGGAACCTACCACTGTTGTGTGAATAAGATGATAAAAAAGGGATGTGATTATTTTTACACATGACAAATTAAAATGTAAATGTTTTTTGAAACTTATTTATTCTCTCTTCTAAAGAAATTGGTGTTGGTATGCATTATTGCAGGTTTGTATTATCACCAAAAATCTTCCTTATGATGACAAAACATGGGTAAAACAATGCAGAACAGTTTTTCCACACATTAGAGTACGTAAGTACTCACCCTTGGCCACCATTTATTGTTTTGCCTTCAAGCCTATTCCCTCTTCCATAGGTCTGTGAGACCTGGGGTCTTATATGAAATGCTTATCTAGCCATCAGATGTGACCGTTTGTCCATATTAGCTTCCCTTTGAAGGTATTTCTGTGATTGAGTGTTAGAAATTCAGCTGAGTGATGGAATCACACCATTGGTCGGTCGAATGCCACTTCCTGTATCCAATTCAAATTAAAGACTTCGTTTTAAATTAAAAGCTGTGTTGCTTTTCTTAAACTTTGTTTTAAGCCACAGCATATTGCCTTGTTAAATAACATTACTACTACATTTGTCAATCAAAACCACAGTTCCTGCACATTAAACTATGTAGCGTTGAATATGCCACCTGAATGATTGTACTGTTAAATTGTTTGATTAAATGAATGAATAATGAACTGCTCCATGTATCAGATTTTAATTGATTAATTACATTTTACTCAAAGTAAATTAAATAGATGAAATCAAAACAATTTAATCTTTCAATTATTTTTCTTGAAATAAAGAACAGAACAAACCAGGTCCATAGGTCATATGAATTAACTTAGTTAATAGTATGTGGGGAGAAATCCATAATGTAACAAATCAAACCATCCTAACCAGCTTGACCAGCTTACCAGGCGGGCTTTGCTGGTCAGTCCAGCCAGCCAGCCCGCAGGACAATCAGCTTGACCAGCAGACACCAGCTTACCTGGCCCGGTTGACCAGCCATACCAAGCTGGCCAACTATACTAGCAAACCAGCAAGACCAGCCTGGTAAACCAACTAAACCAGCCTAACACCAGGGTTGCATTCCAATAGTCCGTTTCTCTTAGGAACCTTCCTCACGGAGTGAAATGACCCGGAAGTCCCTCAGTGGCAGCCATGATAAGAGCTGATTCTCTAGATGAAAGGAAAGGAGGTTTCAAACTTCCTTTATGACCTCCTTTAGCTTAGGAACCACTGGACCTCCCTCACCGAGAGGAGAGGAGAAAATGCTGACCCACAATGCATTGCAGCCGCAGCATTTGCCGTCACTCAACAGTCGGCCGTTCACGGAAACAACCGATTATGACGGAGAAATGATATCATGAAAGTTACGGTGCTCATTAAGCTAAACGTATGTGGTAAGTTGCCAAAGTGCTTTGTTCTGAACGTTCATCAGTATTATAATCAAAGAGAGAAATATGAACGTTAGTTTTTACTGAAATGATCAAATAAAGTCAACATCTCACAGTCTTTACTGAGCTGTGGGGTTTGTTCAACTTTTAAAAGATGTTTGAATGGTGATATACACAGAGATAGATGTTAAGGACTAACGTTTATAATAAATACATCTGTATTGATTTAAGATCTTTTCATCAATCATACGTATTGGGATCATTTGTATTAATGTGGACCGGAGGGAGAGGGGGACGAGCAGAAGCTTCACTTTCCTTTTTATTTCAACTCCAGCTTTGGTCATGAAGAATCTGTTTCTCTGTTGTCCACGTTCATAAAGCATAAAGCAGCAGCGTCAGAGCACAGAGTCTCTAGATGAGTTCACAGGAGTCCCTCGTTCTTATTGAACATCCATGTTGTAGTCCGCTGTATAGAGAACTGTAGTCTCCATAGTTTCCCCACAGCAGCAGACGCTCATTCAGGACGTCCGCTGGCGCATCAGAAACACGTGGGATAGTGGAAGTGCAGTCGATTCTCTAAAGTACCGCAGTCTCTTCTCCTAAGTCCTTTTGAATTCTCCTATCCACTCTCCCTTAACCCCGTGACCTTTCACTCAGAGGAGAGGAATAGGAGATAGGGTTAGAATTTAGGAGCTGATTTTTGGATTATCGGAACGCAACCCTCGCTAACACCAGCTAACACCAGCTAACACCAGCTAAAACCAGCAACCATCTTAAACTGGTCTAAGCTGTTTTTTTCAGCAGGGAAAACATTCAATCACGCAGCTCCCGCCTTCACTCGTCTGAATCGAGCGAGGAAGAGCGCAGTGATCCCTCCCACAGGAACCCCAAGGCATGACCAACAGATTAACGCACAATCAACCCATACAGCCAGGGCCGCCTTAATGCACGGGCTGACCTGGGCGGAAGCCCAGGGGCCTACGGAGATCAGGGGCCAATAAAAAAGTGTAATTTTTTTTATTTTTTTAAAGTTTTTTATTTCGGATGTTTTTAAAAAACATTTAAATAAACAAAGTGTTGGCTTTCAGAATATGAAACTTTTATTTCCAAAATCACACAATAAATACATTTTTGAAGCTTGTAAAGGGAAGATGACAGCTCTCACTCGCCACTCACTCCTCCCTCCCTCCGGCTGAAGTTATGAATGTAAGGCGTATAGTAATCATAGATAACACGGCAGGGTCCGTTACAGTTTGTTTTCATCTGGTTTCAAATAAACAAAGTCTTGGCTTTCAGAATATTAAACTTGTTTCGGATTCAGATGATAAATACAACGTTGAAGCTTCGGCATAATTACAAGCGGAGAACGGAGTAACTTGACGTCACAGCAAGCATAACAACAGCCGGTGTTTCTCGTGAGGGTTTTCCTCGGGAAACAAACAGAATACACACAAACGCAAAAATACACACACACACACGTGAGCTTCCCCCAGACCACTAATCCAAACGAAAATATCTTCCCTCCGTAGTATTTTGATCATTTGCTCCACTAATCAATCAGATCGATGGATTCCAGAGATGACTCCGAAACAGTCAGTACCACTTAACAGCCAATCAGAATGAGAATATGTTTCACATGTGACTTATTCAAATTGCGAGTGATTGAGTGACGGATGAAGGTTGTTTAGGAGAAAAAGTTTGAGAAGAAAAAGTTTGAGAGTGGCGCTCGGAAAAGGAAATTGTTGAGGGAAAAGGAGTTTCGAGACAAGCAGCTATTACAAAACATGCCGAAGCTTACAGGTTATTTTAAACCTGCAGGCCAGGATGAGGAGGAAGGACAGATGAGTTCTGTACCGAGCGGCAGCGGTGCCGGCCGCGGAGCCTCTGAGCCAAGTAGGCCGTCTGGTTCTGATAGCGGGAGAGGAAAAACAGACAGGAGGGATGATGGAGGAGATGGAGAGGATGACGAGGACTTGCTACGTGGAGGGGAGCCAACGGCAACCGGACAAATACATGAGGGAGGCCCGATACGTCACTCATCTGGAGGAGAGGACCAGGCGCGCAGAGCAGAGTGGAGAAGTGCGATCACAGAGCCTGCCGAGGCTATAAATGACTTTGATTTGTTGTTTAAATAGGGGGCCTACAAAACCTATCAGCCCCAGGGCCTGATGGCAGGTTAAGGCGGGCCTGCATACAGCAGGATACATCTATCTCTCAGAATTGACTATTCTTGTCTGTCACAATGGGTATAGTATTTGTTTTTGCATTTATTCTATTAAGTTTAATATAAAAATGTATTTTTTATCACTTGTTTAGGAAGAGTTTAAAACACGCAGACATGTTGAAGCCTTTTGGGGTTAGGGTTGCATTTCAAGATGTCATTTATTTATTTGTTTGTTTGTTGTTATTGTGATATGTTTTGGAAAGTGATCGGAGGTGTGCGTGTGTGTGTGTGCGTGTGTGTTCGTGTGTGCGCGTGTGTGTGTGATCCCCTCTGAGACCGACAGGGGGCGATACTGCTTTAAACTGTGAGCAGAAGAAGAACCCTGAAGTGACGTCAGAATCACTTCCAGTTTGTTGTTCTGCTCAAAGGTCGGATTTATTTTCTCATTAAGTTTCTCTTTATTTTATTATAATGTAAAAAAATAAGAGTCACTTTTATGAGTGCATGGTAATAACAACAACGTGCTCAGTTAGCCTCAGTTAGCTCCAGTTAGCCTCAGTTAGCTCCTCGGCTACCTCCGGAGCTCCAGCGGCAGCAGCCTCTCTCTCCCCGGCAGAATGAGCTTCTCCCCCGGCCTCTACTCGCAGCTCTCCGCGGCAGAATGAGCTTCTCCCCCGGACTCTACTCGCAGCTCTCCGCGGTGATGGAGGCTGTGGTTCTCTCCGCGGTGGCCGGCCTACAGAAGCTGGTTTCGGGTGGACCAGAACTGCTGATCCGCCTGGAGCTCCATGCCGGGCAGGAGGCTCCAGACCCGGACTCAGCCAGGAACCAGAGCCGGGAGAAAATGGTGAGGAGGACCCGGGTCTGATAATACTGCAGAAACACACTTTCAGATTGTTTTATATTTTATGCTCCTTTTGAAAACCAGAAAACTTTAAGATGTAGTCATAATATATATAATATTATTACATTTCATTCTACAGGAAATCAGACTGTTAAACACCTGAACTCTGTGAAGAGCGTCCATGACATCTGATTGCAAATCATTTATCTAAATATCATATTTCATTTACTCTTTTTGCACTATTTCTATTGTATTTGTATTTTCTTGCACATCTCAAAACATTCTCTTGCACTATTTGATCTGTTCTATGTATTTTATTTCCTATATATTCATGTTGCTCTGTTGGAGGAGCCTGCAGTGTTTCCTCTCCATCTCTCCTCTGAGCCGCTGAGCTCACGGTGAGAGAGACGGTTCATTAGAAGAACTTTCAAAGCTGCTTAAAGCTGTTTCATAGTGAAACTGTCTGTGAACCAAGGGCGCCGGAAGCGGGGGGCCCCGTGGGGGGCCCCGCCCTGCCCCACATGTTCGCAGCGGCAGATGCCGCGGAACACTGTACACATCCCGTTTCAATAATTCCCCTCTACTCTAAAGTCGCATCTAAAACGCGATCTGATCTAGCTGTTTATATGTTGTTATTTTTGATTGTTATATTAAATCTCAATAGCTACAGGCATTTTTGAAGCTTGTAAAGGGAAGATGACAGCTCGCCTCTCACTCGCCACTCTGTTCCTCAGCGCCGCTTCCCCTCCCTCCGGCTGACATTATGAATGTAAGAGTATAAATGGTAAATGGACTGTACTTATATAGCGCTTTATCCAGTCTTTAAGACCCCTCAAAGCGCTTTACATACTACATGTCGTTCACCCATTCATACAGAGCAGTGTATGTTAGGACATGCACTAACATGCATACACATTCACACACCGTTGGCCATGCCATCGGGAGCAACTCAGGGTTAAGTATCTTACCCAAGGATACATCGACATGTTGACTGCATGGGCTGGGATCGAACCCACAACCTTCTGGTTGAAAGACGACCATACTACCTCGCAGCCACAGTCGTATAGTAATCATAGATCACACGGCAGGGTCCGTTACAGTTTGTTTTGATCTGATTTCAATTAAACAAAGTCTTGGCTTTCAGAATATTAAACTTGTTCAGATGATAAATACAACTTTGAAGCTTCGGCATAATTACAAGCGGAGAACGGAGTAACTTGACGTCACAGCAAGCATACACAGCCGGTGTTTCTCCTGTTGGGAAACAAACACAATACACACAAACGCAAAAATACACAAACACACACACGTATACACACACATATATACACACACACACACACACACTCGCGAGCTTCCCCCAGACCAGTAATCCAAACGAAAATATCTTCCCTCCGTAGTATTTTGATCATTTGCTAATAACCAATCAGATCGATGTATTCCAGAGAGCAAACTTTGAAGGCCTTTTTCTCAAAATGATGACTCGGTGACAGTCATTATATAATGTGACGTATTTCGCTTAATATTTGGAGAACAAAAACAATCCTGATATCATTAGAAAGCTATGAATATCCTCTTTCCAACAGTGTATAACTCAAAATGTGTCTTCGGATCAATGCGACTGACTTCGATGGAGCAGGTCACTTTGCATTAGGTAAAATACAGCAGGCAGACATAACAGGAAGAAAATGTAAATTTTAACCCAATCAATAGGACATTGTCACGCCATTCAAATGTATCCATGTTCATTACAACCAATAACGAAGCTTAATTTGTTTATTTGTTACGTTGTTCTGTGTGTGTCAGCCGTTAACCAGATAGGAAGAATATATACACTTGCAAACCAGGGTTTCCGTTAGCCGGTAATTACCGGTTTTTAGCTGTTAAAATGTAATAAAAACCGGTAAATTCAAAACCTGCCGGTCAAAATGTCCGCTGATAATTAGGGATGCTCCAATCGATCAGCCGCCGATCATTATCGGCCGATATTCACTCTTAATAGTTTGATCGGTGCTCTCTATAGAGGCCGATCAGGAGAGCTGCATCTGATCGATATGGACATAAACACGAGTGAAGTGTAACCGGACGTGAGAGAGAAATCAGATCAGCTGCTGCATAATCACCTGAAGCCCCGCCCACTGTTTAGCTGCATGAGAAACTGACGGGCTGTCGGGAGGGAGAGGGGAAAAGAGAGGATCCGTTTCTCCCGTGTTATTATTCAAAGTTAATGTAAACTTTTGAATAATGTACGTTATCTACTACAAGTAGTTTGTTTGAATGTAATAATGATGTTGATGGAATCATTTACTGAAAAATGAATCTGAATTTTTCGATCTGTTACGATTATAAACTGAAGCAATATAAAAATGACTCCCATTAACTGAGTTTTAAACACCAGCATATCCGGTCATAGTCCGGTAATTACCTGCTAACAGAAACTCTGCAACACAATTCTTATTCTTATTATTGAAACATGACCGGTAAGTTTCAAATTTGTCCGGTAAAATAAATTCTGTCCGGACATTTGACCGGCGAGAAAAAATCCTAGCGGAAACCCTGTTGCAAACATGTCAGAAGAACCAGCGCAGAAGAAAACTAAATGGAGCCAATCTAAACTTAAATGTAACAACTGGAAGGTCACATCCCTGACATCCTCCGGAGCCTGGAAGGTCACATCCCTGACATCCTCCGGAGCCTGGAAGGTCACATCCCTGACATCCTCCGGAGCCTGGAAGGTCACATCCCTGACATCCTCCGGAGCCTGGACCTTCTCCAACCAGTGAAGCAGCGAAGCAGACGAACCCAAAAGCAGCAGCTCTGCGGCCGCAGAGGCTGTCGTTGGACCGAAACAACCTGCATGGAGGTTTGTTGTCGGGACATTGAGGCGGTAAAGCTGTATGGCTAACTGTCGACAAAAAGGAGAGCGCTCGATCATTTGAGCAAAGAGAAGGGACTAAGCGCAGAATGGTACGAACAGAGAGCGGTGCATTCTTTGCAGACCCACTGAAGGATGCTGATAGACTGCATGTGAGCAACCTCATGATTTCACTGAGGATCAAACCTGCGTTTAGTCGAGAAAAAGGTAAATGTGTGCATTTTATTATAACGTTGTGTATATTTACAGACTGTTGCAAAAACTAAGAAGCTTCTAAACATCAGGTTTAAAACTAAAAGAGCTTTGAAACACAATGAAAGATGTTTGGAGTTTATTTGAGTTATTCATTTAAACTTTTTGTCAAAGAGAAGCTGATTTGAAACCGTTGTTACAAACAGTTACGGCACTTCCTGTTTCTGCCGGAGAGAGGGGAGGCCGTCCCAAAGCCTGCTGCTGTGTTTACTCCCTCTGACAGGAGGAGAGAGGAGGCCGTCCCAAAGCCTGCTGCTGTGTTTACTCCCTCTGACAGGAGGAGAGAGGGGAGGCCGTCCCAAAGCCTGCTGCTGTGTTTATTCCCTCTGACAGGAGGAGAGGGGGGAGGCCGTCCCAAAGCCTGCTGCTGTGTTTACTCCCTCTGACAGGAGGAGAGGGGGGAGGCCGTCCCAAAGCCTGCTGCCGTGTTTACTCCCTCTGACAGGAGGAGAGAGGGGGCCGTCCCAAAGCCTGCTGCTGTGTTTACTCCCTCTGACAGGAGGAGAGGGGGGAGGCCGTCCCAAAGCTTGCTGCTGTGTTTACTCCCTCTGACAGGAGGAGAGGGGGGAGGCCGTCCCAAAGCCTGCTGCCGTGTATACTCCCTCTGACAGGAGGAGAGGGGGGAGGCCGTCCCAAAGCCTGCTGCCGTGTTTACTCCCTCTGACAGGAGGAGAGAGGAGGCCGTCCCAAAGCCTGCTGCTGTGTTTACTCCCTCTGACAGGAGGAGAGGGGGGAGGCCGTCCCAAAGCTTGCTGCTGTGTTTACTCCCTCTGACAGGAGGAGAGGGGGGAGGCCGTCCCAAAGCCTGCTGCTGTGTTTACTCCCTCTGACAGGAGGAGAGGGGGGAGGCCGTCCCAAAGCCTGCTGCTGTGTTTACTCCCTCTGACAGGAGGAGAGGGGGGAGGCCGTCCCAAAGCCTGCTGCTGTGTTTACTCCCTCTGACAGGAGGAGAGGGGGGAGGCCGTCCCAAAGCCTGCTGCCGTGTGTACTCCCTCTGACAGGAGGAGAGAGGAGGCCGTCCCAAAGCTTGCTGCTGTGTTTACTCCCTCTGACAGGAGGAGAGGGGGGAGGCCGTCCCAAAGCTTGCTGCTGTGTTTACTCCCTCTGACAGGAGGAGAGGGGGGGGGCCGTCCCAAAGCCTGCTGCCGTGTTTACTCCCTCTGACAGGAGGAGAGGGGGGAGGCCGTCCCAAAGCCTGCTGCCGTGTTTACTCCCTCTGACAGGAGGAGAGAGGGGAGGCCGTCCCAAAGCCTGCTGCCGTGTTTACTCCCTCTGACAGGAGGAGAGAGGAGGCCGTCCCAAAGCCTGCTGCCGTGTTTACTCCCTCTGACAGGAGGAGAGAGGGGAGGCCGTCCCAAAGCCTGCTGCTGTGTTTACTCCCTCTGACAGGAGGAGAGAGGAGGCCGTCCCAAAGCCTGCTGCTGTGTTTACTCCCTCTGACAGGAGGAGAGGGGGGAGGCCGTCCCAAAGCCTGCTGCTGTGTTTACTCCCTCTGACAGGAGGAGAGGGGGGAGGCCGTCCCAAAGCCTGCTGCCGTGTGTACTCCCTCTGACAGGAGGAGAGAGGAGGCCGTCCCAAAGCTTGCTGCTGTGTTTACTCCCTCTGACAGGAGGAGAGGGGGGAGGCCGTCCCAAAGCTTGCTGCTGTGTTTACTCCCTCTGACAGGAGGAGAGAGGGGAGGCCGTCCCAAAGCCTGCTGCCGTGTTTACTCCCTCTGACAGGAGGAGAGGGGGGAGGCCGTCCCAAAGCCTGCTGCCGTGTTTACTCCCTCTGACAGGAGGAGAGAGGGGAGGCCGTCCCAAAGCCTGCTGCCGTGTTTACTCCCTCTGACAGGAGGAGAGGGGGGAGGCCGTCCCAAAGCCTGCTGCCGTGTTTACTCCCTCTGACAGGAGGAGAGAGGGGAGGCCGTCCCAAAGCCTGCTGCCGTGTGTACTCCCTCTGACAGGAGGAGAGAGGGGAGGCCGTCCCAAAGCCTGCTGCTGTGTTTACTCCCTCTGACAGGAGGAGAGGGGGGAGGCCGTCCCAAAGCCTGCTGCCATGTGTACTCCCTCTGACAGGAGGAGAGGGGGGAGGCCGTCCCAAAGCTTGCTGCTGTGTGTACTCCCTCTGACAGGAGGAGAGAGGAGGCCGTCCCAAAGCCTGCTGCTGTGTTTACTCCCTCTGACAGGAGGAGAGGGGGGAGGCCGTCCCAAAGCTTGCTGCCGTGTGTACTCCCTCTGACAGGAGGAGAGAGGAGGCCGTCCCAAAGCTTGCTGCCGTGTGTACTCCCTCTGACAGGAGGAGAGAGGAGGCCGTCCCAAAGCTTGCTGCCGTGTGTACTCCCTCTGACAGGAGGAGAGGGGGGAGGCCGTCCCAAAGCCTGCTGCCGTGTGTACTCCCTCTGACAGGAGGAGAGAGGGGAGGCCGTCCCAAAGCTTGCTGCCGTGTGTACTCCCTCTGACAGGAGGAGAGAGGAGGCCGTCCCAAAGCTTGCTGCCGTGTGTACTCCCTCTGACAGGAGAAGAGGGGGGAGGCCGTCCCAAAGCTTGCTGCCGTGTGTACTCCCTCTGACAGGAGGAGAGAGGAGGGCCGTCCCACAGCTTGCTGCCGTGTGTACTCCCTCTGACAGGAGGAGAGAGGAGGCCGTCCCAAAGCTTGCTGCCGTGTGTACTCCCTCTGACAGGAGGAGAGGGGGGAGGCCGTCGCAAAGCCTGCTGCCGTGTGTACTCCCTCTGACAGGAGGAGAGAGGAGGCCGTCCCAAAGCCTGCTGCTGTGTTTACTCCCTCTGACAGGAGGAGAGGGGGGAGGCCGTCCCAAAGCTTGCTGCTGTGTGTACTCCCTCTGACAGGAGGAGAGAGGAGGCCGTCCCAAAGCTTGCTGCCGTGTGTACTCCCTCTGACAGGAGGAGAGAGGAGGCCGTCCCAAAGCTTGCTGCCGTGTTTACTCCCTCTGACAGGAGGAGAGAGGGGAGGCCGTCCCAAAGCTTGCTGCTGTGTGTACTCCCTCTGACAGGAGGAGAGGGGGGAGGCCGTCCCAAAGCCTGCTGCCGTGTGTACTCCCTCTGACAGGAGGAGAGAGGAGGCCGTCCCAAAGCTTGCTGCCGTGTTTACTCCCTCTGACAGGAGGAGAGAGGAGGCCGTCCCAAAGCTTGCTGCCGTGTTTACTCCCTCTGACAGGAGAAGAGAGGGGAGGCCGTCCCAAAGCTTGCTGCCGTGTGTACTCCCTCTGACAGGAGGAGAGAGGAGGCCGTCCCAAAGCTTGCTGCCGTGTTTACTCCCTCTGACAGGAGAAGAGAGGGGAGGCCGTCCCAAAGCTTGCTGCCATGTGTACTCCCTCTGACAGGACGAGAGAGGAGGCCGTCCCAAAGCTTGCTGCCGTGTTTACTCCCCTCTGACAGGAGGAGAGAGGAGGCCGTCCCAAAGCTTGCTGCCGTGTTACTCCCTCTGACAGGAGGAGAGAGGAGGCCGTCCCAAAGCTGGCTGCCGTGTTTACTCCCTCTGACAGGAGGAGAGAGGAGGCCGTCCCAAAGCTTGCTGCCGTGTTTACTCCCTCTGACAGGAGGAGAGAGGAGGCCGTCCCAAAGCTTGCTGCCGTGTTTACTCCCTCTGACAGGAGGAGAGAGGAGGCCGTCCCAAAGCTTGCTGCCGTGTTTACTTACTCCCTCTGACAGGAGGAGAGAGGAGGCCGTCCCAAAGCTTGCTGCCGTGTGTACTCCCTCTGACAGGAGGAGAGAGGAGGCCGTCCCAAAGCTTGCTGCTGTGTGTACTCCCTCTGACAGGAGGAGAGAGGAGGCCGTCCCAAAGCCTGCTGCTGTGTGTACTCCCTCTGACAGGAGGAGAGAGGAGGCCGTCCCAAAGCCTGCTGCTGTGTTTACTCCCTCTGACAGGAGGAGAGAGGAGGCCGTCCCAAAGCCTGCTGCTGTGTTTACTCCCTCTGACAGGAGGAGAGAGGAGGCCGTCCCAAAGCTTGCTGCCGTGTTTACTCCCTCTGACAGGAGGAGAGAGGAGGCCGTCCCAAAGCCTGCTGCTGTGTTTACTCCCTCTGACAGGAGGAGAGAGGAGGCCGTCCCAAAGCTTGCTGCTGTGTGTACTCCCTCTGACAGGAGGAGCCTCGTGTGTCACTCCACGGAGTTCACTGTGGGGGAGTGTGTAGGGTTAGGGCCAAACACACGCACTTTTTTGGCCCCCCCCCACTTCTAAAATGAATCCGGCGCGCCTGCTGTGAACCTTACATCCCAGCAGCTCCATGTGGAACATCAACTTCAGGCTGTCTGGAGCACAGAGGATGCTTCAGGCTGACTGGAGCACAGAGGATGCTTCAGGCTGGCTGGAGCACAGAGGATGCTTCAGGCTGTCTGGAGCACAGAGGATGCTTCAGGCTGACTGGAGCACAGAGGATGCTTCAGGCTGTCTGGAGCACAGAGGATGCTTCAGGCTGTCTGGAGCACAGAGGATGCTTCAGGCTGGAGCACAGAGGATGCTTCAGGCTGGAGCACAGAGGATGCTTCAGACTGTCTGGAGCACAGAGGATGCTTCAGGCTGGCTGGAGCACAGAGGATGCTTCAGGCTGGCTGGAGCACAGAGGATGCTTCAGGCTGGAGCACAGAGGATGCTTCAGGCTGGAGCACAGAGGATGCTTCAGACTGTCTGGAGCACAGAGGATGCTTCAGGCTGTCTGGAGCACAGAGGATGCTTCAGACTGTCTGGAGCACAGAGGATGCTTCAGGCTGTCTGGAGCACAGAGGATGCTTCAGGCTGACTGGAGCACAGAGGATGCTTCAGGCTGACTGGAGCACAGAGGATGCTTCAGGCTGTCTGGAGCACAGAGGATGCTTCAGGCTGACTGGAGCACAGAGGATGCTTCAGGCTGACTGGAGCACAGAGGATGCTTCAGGCTGACTGGAGCACAGAGGATGCTTCAGGCTGACTGGAGCACAGAGGATGCTTCAGGCTGACTGGAGCACAGAGGATGCTTCAGGCTGACTGGAGCACAGAGGATGCTTCAGGCTGACTGGAGCACAGAGGATGCTTCAGGCTGACTGGAGCACAGAGGATGCTTCAGGCTGGAGCACAGAGGATGCTTCAGGCTGGCTGGAGCACAGAGGATGCTTCAGGCTGGCTGGAGCACAGAGGATGCTTCAGGCTGGCTGGAGCACAGAGGATGCTTCAGGCTGACTGGAGCACAGAGGATGCTTCAGGCTGTCTGGAGCACAGAGGATGCTTCAGGTTGGAGCACAGAGGATGCTTCAGGCTGTCTGGAGCACAGAGGATGCTTCAGGCTGGCTGGAGCACAGAGGATGCTTCAGGCTGTCTGGAGCACAGAGGATGCTTCAGGCTGACTGGAGCACAGAGGATGCTTCAGGCTGACTGGAGCACAGAGGATGCTTCAGGCTGACTGGAGCACAGAGGATGCTTCAGACTGACTGGAGCACAGAGGATGCTTCAGGCTGACTGGAGCACAGAGGATGCTTCAGGCTGACTGGAGCACAGAGGATGCTTCAGGCTGGAGCACAGAGGATGCTTCAGGCTGGAGCACAGAGGATGCTTCAGGCTGGAGCACAGAGGATGCTTCAGGCTGGAGCACAGAGGATGCTGTTGGACCCTCTCAGGGACCCTCAGTGAGTCTGGAGACCCTAACCTTGACCTCTGACCCCCAGGTGCAGTTTGCCTCTCTGATGGAGACCCTAACCTTGACCTCTGACCCCCAGGTGCAGTTTGCCTCTCTGATGGAGACCCTAACCTTGACCTCTGACCCCCAGGTGCAGTTTGCCTCTCTGATGGAGACCCTAACCTTGACCTCTGACCCCCAGGTGCAGTTTGCCTCTCTGATGGAGACCCTAACCTTGACCTCTGACCCCCAGGTGCAGTTTGCCTCTCTGATGGAGACCCTAACCTTGACCTCTGACCCCCAGGTGCAGTTTGCCTCTCTGATGGAGACCCTGGGGAACGAGGCTTTGGGGAAGATCCTGAACATCGTGGAGGAGGCGGAGCTTCAAGGAGAGGAGAACAGATCTGAGACCAGCTTCATCCACATCCTGAACCACGTGGGTACGTACCCCCCCTCTATCAAACATAATCATGATGTCATAATGTTCTCCAGGTGCATGCTGGGAGTCTGAGTTCTCTGGTTATCTAGTAGTCTTCTCTTTAGCGTTCTGACATCTTGTAGATCGCTGCTTTATTGCTTTTAAAGTGTCGTTTGTTTGTCTGTCTCTACAGCACTTTGGTCTGGAGGTTTTAAAGTGCTTTATAAATAAAGCTGTATTGTATTGAATAATAACTGGAGTTTCCTCTCAGAGAACGAACACTCGTACGGAGTCCGACTGCAGAGCAACGACTTCAACACTCAGGTGAGACCGTGGTGCCTTCACTGACCTCTGACTGCTGGTGGTGCCTTCACTGACCTCTGACTGCTGGTGGTGCCTTCACTGACCTCTGACTGCTGGTGGTGCCTTCCTTGACCTCTGACTGCTGGTGGTGCCTTCACTGACCTCTGACTGCTGGTGGTGCCTTCACTGACCTCTGACTGCTGGTGGTGCCTTCACTGACCTCTGACTGCTGGTGGTGCCTTCACTGACCTCTGACTGCTGGTGGTGCGTTCACTGACCTCTGACTGCTGGTGGTGCCTTCCTTGACCTCTGACTGCTGGTGGTGCCTTCACTGACCTCTGACTGCTGGTGGTGCCTTCACTGACCTCTGACTGCTGGTGGTGCCTTCACTGACCTCTGACTGCTGGTGGTGCCTTCACTGACCTCTGACTGCTGGTGGTGCCTTCACTGACCTCTGACTGCTGGTGGTGCCTTCACTGACCTCTGACTGCTGCTGGTGGTGCGTTCACTGACCTCTGACTGCTGCTGGTGGTGCCTTCACTGACCTCTGACTGCTGCTGGTGGTGCGTTCACTGACCTCTGACTGCTGGTGGTGCCTTCACTGACCTCTGACTGCTGCTGGTGGTGCGTTCACTGACCTCTGACTGCTGGTGGTGGTGCGTTCACTGACCTCTGACTGCTGGTGGTGCCTTTACTGACCTCTGACTGCTGCTGGTGGTGCCTTCACTGACCTCTGACTGCTGCTGGTGGTGCGTTCACTGACCTCTGACTGCTGGTGGTGCCTTTACTGACCTCTGACTGCTGGTAGGTGCCTTCACTGACCTCTGACTGCTGGTGGTGGTGCCTTCACTGACCTCTGACTGCTGGTGGTGCCTTTACTGACCTCTGACTGCTGGTAGGTGCCTTCACTGACCTCTGACTGCTGCTGGTGGTGCGTTCACTGACCTCTGACTGCTGGTGGTGCCTTTACTGACCTCTGACTGCTGGTAGGTGCCTTCACTGACCTCTGACTGCTGCTGGTGGTGCCTTCACTGACCTCTGACTGCTGGTGGTGCCTTCACTGACCTCTGACTGCTGGTGGTGGTGCCTTCACTGACCTCTGACTGCTGGTGGTGCCTTCACTGACCTCTGACTGCTGGTGGTGTCTTCACTGACCTCTGACTGCTGCTGGTGGTGCGTTCACTGACCTCTGACTGCTGGTAGTGGTGCCTTCACTGACCTCTGACTGCTGGTGGTGCCTTCACTGACCTCTGACTGCTGCTGGTGGTGCGTTCACTGACCTCTGACTGCTGGTGGTGCCTTCACTGACCTCTGACTGCTGGTGGTGCCTTCACTGACCTCTGACTGCTGGTGGTGTCTTCACTGACCTCTGACTGCTGCTGGTGGTGCCTTCACTGACCTCTGACTGCTGCTGGTGGTGCGTTCACTGACCTCTGACTGCTGGTGGTGCCTTCACTGACCTCTGACTGCTGCTGGTGGTGCCTTCACTGACCTCTGACTGCTGCTGGTGGTGTCTTCACTGACCTCTGACTGCTGCTGGTGGTGCGTTCACTGACCTCTGACTGCTGGTGGTGCCTTCACTGACCTCTGACTGCTGCTGGTGGTGCCTTCACTGACCTCTGACTGCTGGTGGTGTCTTCACTGACCTCAGACTGCTGGTGGTGCCTTCACTGACCTCTGACTGCTGCTGGTGGTGCCTTCAATGACTTCTGACTGCTGCTGGTGGTGTCCTTCACTGACCTCTGACTGCTGCTGGTGGTGCGTTCACTGACCTCTGACTGCTGGTGGTGCCTTCACTGACCTCTGACTGCTGCTGGTGGTGCCTTCACTGACCTCTGACTGCTGGTGGTGCCTTCACTGACCTCTGACTGCTGCTGGTGGTGCCTTCACTGACCTCTGACTGCTGGTGGTGTCTTCACTGACCTCTGACTGCTGCTGGTGGTGCCTTCACTGACCTCTGACTGCTGGTGGTGCCTTCACTGACCTCTGACTGCTGGTGGTGTCTTCACTGACCTCTGACTGCTGCTAGTGGTGCCTTCACTGACCTCTGACTGCTGCTGGTGGTGCGTTCACTGACCTCTGACTGCTGCTGGTGGTGCGTTCACTGACCTCTGACTGCTGCTGGTGGTGCGTTCACTGACCTCTGACTGCTGCTGGTGGTGCGTTCACTGACCTCTGACTGCTGCTGGTGGTGCGTTCACTGACCTCTGACTGCTGCTGGTGGTGCCTTCACTGACCTCTGACTGCTGATGGTGGTGCCTTCACTGACCTCTGACTGCTGCTGGTGGTGCCTTCACTGACCTCTGACTGCTGCTGGTGGTGCGTTCACTGACCTCTGACTGATGGTGGTGCCTTCACTGACCTCTGACCTCTGACTGCTGGTGGTGCCTTCACTGACCTCTTACTGCTGCTGGTGGTGCCTTCACTGACCTCTGACTGCTGCTGGTGGTGCGTTCACTGACCTCTGACTGCTGCTGGTGGTGCCTTCACTGACCTCTGACTGCTGCTGGTGGTGCGTTCACTGACCTCTGACTGCTGGTGGTGGTGCGTTCAATGACCTCTGACTGCTAGTGGTGTGTTCACTGACCTCTGACTGCTGCTGGTGGTGCGTTCACTGACCTCTGACTGCTGCTGGTGGTGCCTTCACTGACCTCTGACTGCTGCTGGTGGTGCGTTCACTGACCTCTGACTGCTGGTGGTGCCTTCACTGACCTCTGACTGCTGCTGGTGGTGCCTTCACTGACCTCTGACTGCTGCTGGTGGTGTCTTCACTGACCTCTGACTGCTGCTGGTGGTGCGTTCACTGACCTCTGACTGCTGGTGGTGCCTTCACTGACCTCTGACTGCTGCTGGTGGTGCCTTCACTGACCTCTGACTGCTGGTGGTGTCTTCACTGACCTCAGACTGCTGGTGGTGCCTTCACTGACCTCTGACTGCTGCTGGTGGTGCCTTCAATGACTTCTGACTGCTGCTGGTGGTGTCTTCACTGACCTCTGACTGCTGCTGGTGGTGCGTTCACTGACCTCTGACTGCTGGTGGTGCCTTCACTGACCTCTGACTGCTGCTGGTGGTGCCTTCACTGACCTCTGACTGCTGGTGGTGCCTTCACTGACCTCTGACTGCTGCTGGTGGTGCCTTCACTGACCTCTGACTGCTGGTGGTGTCTTCACTGACCTCTGACTGCTGCTGGTGGTGCCTTCACTGACCTCTGACTGCTGGTGGTGCCTTCACTGACCTCTGACTGCTGGTGGTGTCTTCACTGACCTCTGACTGCTGCTAGTGGTGCCTTCACTGACCTCTGACTGCTGCTGGTGGTGCGTTCACTGACCTCTGACTGCTGCTGGTGGTGCGTTCACTGACCTCTGACTGCTGCTGGTGGTGCGTTCACTGACCTCTGACTGCTGCTGGTGGTGCGTTCACTGACCTCTGACTGCTGCTGGTGGTGCGTTCACTGACCTCTGACTGCTGCTGGTGGTGCCTTCACTGACCTCTGACTGCTGCTGGTGGTGCGTTCACTGACCTCTGACTGATGGTGGTGCGTTCACTGACCTCTGACTGCTGCTGGTGGTGCGTTCACTGACCTCTGACTGCTGCTGGTGGTGCCTTCACTGACCTCTGACCTCTGACTGCTGGTGGTGCCTTCACTGACCTCTTACTGCTGCTGGTGGTGCCTTCACTGACCTCTGACTGCTGCTGGTGGTGCGTTCACTGACCTCTGACTGCTGCTGGTGGTGCCTTCACTGACCTCTGACTGCTGCTGGTGGTGCGTTCACTGACCTGACTGCTGGTGGTGGTGCGTTCAATGACCTCTGACTGCTAGTGGTGTGTTCACTGACCTCTGACTGCTGCTGGTGGTGCGTTCACTGACCTCTGACTGCTGCTGGTGGTGCGTTCACTGACCTCTGACTGCTGGTGGTGGTGCGTTCAATGACCTCTGACTGCTAGTGGTGTGTTCACTGACCTCTGACTCTGTTAATGGTTCGTTCACTGACCCTTGAGTTTCTGTTAATGGTGCGTTCACTGACCCCTGACTGTCTGTTAATGGTGCGTTCACTGACCCCTGAGTTTCTGTTAATGGTGCGTTCACTGACCCCTGACTGTCTGTTAATGGTGCGTTCACTGACCCCTGAGTTTCTGTTAATGGTGCGTTCACTGACCCCTCACTGTCTGTTAATGGTGCGTTCACTGACCCCTGAGTTTCTGTTAATGGTGCGTTCACTGACCCCTGACTGTCTGTTAATGGTGCGTTCACTGACCCCTGACTCTCTGCTCATGGTGCGTTCACTGACCCTGTGTGTGCAGAAGCAGCAGGAGGCGTTTGAGGGCCAGTCTCAGGGTCCGTTTGTTCCTGCGCTGATGCTGAAAGACGATCGAGGCGTCGTGGAGCTGGAGGTCATCGCTGAGAGTGAGAAAACTCATGTTTATATTCATTACAGCAGCAGCTGGTACTCTCTGGATGAAATGAGGAGTCCGTCTTCATCTCAACGCTCTGAAGAACCTTCTGTTCCAGCATGAGTCTCCCTGAACTCCTTTGGGATGAACGAGAGCCTCTCGCCCAACATCAGTCTGAGAGAGAAAGGAAACATTATGAGAAAAAAGCACAAATTGAAAAAACATTGAAAAAAATCGAAATCCGGAAAAAAAAATGTTCTGTTAAAAATGTAGGAGACAATTTTTAATTATTAGAAACATAAAAAAAAGTAAAAAGTCTGTGAAAAAAAGCCAATGTTAGAAAAAAAAGGGAAAAAGTCAATTCTTACAAGAAAATACATTCTGAAATAAAATCAGAATCTTTAGAAAAAAAGTCAAAAATCTGAGAAAAAAGCCAATTCTTAGATGAATGGGCGTCCCAGAAGAGAGGAAGCTGTTAGAGCTGCAAAGAGGACAGACTTCAGAATAATGCGGGCATAAAAGCTCCTGCAGTTTCATGTGTAGTGGCCCAATACTTTAGTCTATATAGTGAATGTGTGCTGTTTCCTGCAGGAGCTCAGCAGCTGATCCACAGTGAGGAGGGACTGTCTCAGAGGAGCCTGAAGTCCCAGCAGCTGATCCACAGTGAGGAGGGACTGTCTCAGAGCAGCCTGAAGTCCCAGCAGCTGATCCACAGTGAGGAGGGACTGTCTCAGAGGAGCCTGAAGTCCCAGCAGCTGATCCACAGTGAGGAGGGACTTTCTCAGAGGAGCCTGAAGTCCCAGCAGCTAATCCACAGTGAGGAGGGACTGTCTCAGAGCAGCCTGAAGTCCCAGCAGCTGATCCACAGTGAGGAGGGACTGTCTCAGAGCAGCCTGAAGTCCCAGCAGCTGATCCACAGTGAGGAGGGACTGTCTCAGAGGAGCCTGAAGTCCCAGCAGCTGATCCACAGTGAGGAGGGACTTTCTCAGAGGAGCCTGAAGTCCCAGCAGCTAATCCACAGTGAGGAGGGACTGTCTCAGAGGAGCCTGAAGTCCCAGCAGCTGATCCACAGTGAGGAGGGACTGTCTCAGAGGAGCCTGAAGTCCCAGCAGCTGATCCACAGTGAGGAGGGACTGTCTCAGAGGAGCCTGAAGTCCCAGCAGCTGATCCACAGTGAGGAGGGACTGTCTCAGAGGAGCCTGAAGTCCCAGCAGCTGATCCACAGTGAGGAGGGACTGTCTCAGAGCAGCCTGAAGTCCCAGCAGCTGATCCACAGTGAGGAGGGACTGTCTCAGAGGAGCCTGAAGTCCCAGCAGCTGATCCACAGTGAGGAGGGACTGTCTCAGAGGAGCCTGAAGTCCCAGCAGCTGATCCACAGTGAGGAGGGACTGTCTCAGAGGAGCCTGAAGTCCCAGCAGCTGATCCACAGTGAGGAGGGACTGTCTCAGAGGAGCCTGAAGTCCCAGCAGCTGATCCACAGTGAGGAGGGACTGTCTCAGAGGAGCCTGAAGTCCCAGCAGCTGATCCACAGTGAGGAGGGACTGTCTCAGAGGAGCCTGAAGTCCCAGCAGCTGATCCACAGTGAGGAGGGACTGTCTCAGAGGAGCCTGAAGTCCCAGCAGCTGATCCACAGTGAGGAGGGACTGTCTCAGAGGAGCCTGAAGTCCCAGCAGCTGATCCACAGTGAGGAGGGACTGTCTCAGAGGAGCCTGAAGTCCCAGCAGCTGATCCACAGCAGAGAGAAACCCTTCAGCTGCAGCGTCTGTGGGAAAACCTTCAACAGGCAGACGCAGCTGAATACGCACAGCATCGTGCACACAGGCGAGAAGCCGCACACCTGCCAGGTGAGATATGATAAGATCATCTTAACACTGTGTTCAGTGATCCTCTGTCAGCATGGTGAGACCAGACTGTGTTTGGTGTCTCTTGTCCATCCTGCTCTCTCTCTCTCTCTCTCTATCTCTCTCTCTCTCTCTCTCTCTCTCTCTCTCTCTCTCTTTCGTCACAACAGTGCGGTAAAGCGACTGCAGTAAAGCGATCGCTGCTCCGATTCTCCGGCCCATCTCACACTCCACTGTTCCCTCACTCGAGAACAAGACCCCGAGATACTTGAACTCCTTCACTTGGGGTAAGGACTCATTCCCTACCTGGAGTGGACAGTCCATCGGTTTCCTGCTGAGAACCATGGCCTCAGATTTGGAGGTGCTGATCCTCATACCAGCCGCTTCACACTCGGTTGCGAACCGATCCAGTGAGTGCTGAAGGTCGCAGACCGATGAAGCCATTAGAACCACATCATCTGCAAAAAGCAATCCTTAGTCCACCGAACTGCAGACCCCCTCCCCCATGACGACGCCTCGAAATCCGACCCATGTATATTACAAACAGGATTGGTGACAAAGCGCAGTCCTGGCGGAGGCCAACCCTCACCGGGAATGGGTCCGACTTACTGCCGAGGACCCGGACACAGCGATTGGATGGCCCTGAGTAGAGACCCCCTCCCCCCATACTCCCGCAGCACCTCCCACCGTAACTCCCTGGGAACTCGGTCATACGCCTTCTCCAAGTCTACAAAACTGGATAGGCGTACTCCCAGGCCCCCTCCAGGATCCTTGCGAGAGTAAGAAGCTGATCCCTCATTCCACGACCAGGACGGAATCCGCATTGTTCCTCCTCAACCTGAGGTTCCACTATCGGCCGGACCCTCCTTTCCAGTACCTTGGAGTGCTGTACACAGCTTGGATCAATCAATCAATCAATCAATGTTTATTTATAGCCCAATATCACAAATGTTACATTTGTCTCAGTGGTCTTCACAGTGTGTACAGAATATCAGTATGACAATACGACACCCTCTGTCCTTAGACCCTCTGTTCTCAGACCCTCTGTCCTTAGACCCTCTGTCCTTAGACCCTCTGTCCTTAGACCCTCACATCGTACAAGGAAAAACTTCCAGAGAAAACCCACAGTTTAAAGGGAACATGGGAGAAACCTCAGGGAGAGCAACAGAGGAGGGATCCCTCTCCCAGGACGGACAGACGTGCAATAGATGCCGTGTGGAAATTGAAAAGATAAAACATTTGCAACATAGGTAGTCCAAATGTTTGGAAATGCATGTGTCTATAATAAGAAGATGAATCCACGAGGATGTCAGCAATCCTGTGGAAGCCTTCAGGGAAGTAGTATGGTGAGAGTCTGGCAGGACCGCAGAGACAGGTTCAGCCACGACTCGAAGTCCAGGACTCAGATCCAGAACTCAGGATAGAGGATCCAGGACACACGACCACAGCAACAGGATCAGCTTCGACTCCGGATCCCGGCGTAGATATAGATACAAAAAAGAGATTTGGGGGAAACTGGGTTAATCGGAACATGAGAGTACACAGGTACAGACAGCCAGAAAGACGGAGTAAGGTGCCTCCCTCAACAGTCCAAGCCTATAGCAGCTAAACTAACGTGTCTACATACATGCACTCCCTTAGGATAGGTTGAGGGAAAGGGTAGCAAGTAAGAAGTAGGACACAGAGGTGGAGAGGCACGCAGGGAGAGAGGTCCCCATTGGAACCTGCATTGGTTAGAGGTAAGGAGTGGGTCTGTGGCTACGTTCCACACTCCCCGGCCGGGCTAGGCCTCTCTGCAACCTGTTACCCTCTAATAGAACCTCGAGAGGTCAGAGAGGGGAAAGCTTTGGATAACGTTTTAAATATAAGATCTAAGTTTTTAGGATTTAAGTGAAAGAGTAAGAACTAACATGTATAGGTGAAGAGGCACAACGTGTCTACGTCAATGCACTCTTATTAGATTATTTTATTTTATCACTATAAGCTTTATCAAAAAGGAAGGTCTTAAGCGCACTCTTAAAAACGGATAGGGTGTCTGCCGCCCGAACACAAACTGGAAGCTGATTCCACAAATGTGGAGCTTGATAAGAAAAGGCTCTGGCTCCCATTGTACTTTTAGAGACTCTAGGAACAACCAACAACCCTGCATGGTCCCCTGCTCCCCCCTCCTTTGGTGTCGGACGGTTTTCCAGAACAACTTTGGTGCCGACCGAAGGTCCTTCTCCATGGCTCCTCTGAACTTCTCCCACTTGCTGCTTTGCCTCGGCCATGTCTCCCCCGGGATAACATATTTCAGAAGGCCTCCTTCGTCAGCGGACGGCTCCCCTGACCACCGGGGTCCTCCAGGAGGTTCGAGGGTTACCTTGAGGCACCTGAGACATTGAGAGACCACAGCTCCCCGGCTTCAGCAATAGAGGCTTTGAACACCGCCCACTCTCGTTCAATGTCCCTCAACGGGGATTCCTGGAAAGCTGGATTTGATATTTCTGACAGAAAAAAAACCGTTATTGTCCAGCCACGGACGGAAAATCAAGAAGCAACGTTATTACTAGGGGTGCACCGAATGGGAAATTCTTGGCCGAAACCGATACCGAAAATAGGAAACAGTTGGTCGAAAACCGAATGCCGAAAGGCCGAAAATGATTAATAGAAATATATATATATATAATGTATACATTTTTTACCAATGTTGTTCAGCTACCTGATTATGGAAATAGACATGATTATGGCAAAACTTAACTTAAATAATAATCACTATTATGGGTCCATAAAACATTTATTCAGCACTTTTGAATGCATACAGTACATTTATATATGTCATGTATTATTGCTAAAAAACATTATATCGCAGTCTTAGTGTCGCCAACTCGTTTCTAATATGCAAAGACAACAAATGCGTCTATGATGTATTTTCGATCAGACGAGATCTCTCTCCCGCGTCTGTGTGCGAGGTGGCGGGGCAGTTTACACACACGCAGCTGCTACATGCAGCGGAGCACACTGCGGAGATGGCGGAGAGAACGCGCTCCGAGGTGTGGTTCAACTTTACCCGTCTCGATGTGGAGAATACTTGTTACCATAAGTGCAATAAGAGTTTAGCATGTAAGCACGAGCAATTTGTCTAAACATTTAGCAAAAGTGCACCGCATGCAGACGGAGGAATGTACCGGGTTCCACCGTCTTTCTAGCAGCTCTGTAGCCCCATCCACGAGTAACGTTTCCCCGTCAGGTGTTATGTATGCTAGCAGCAACACACGGAGTTAACTACATTATACAAACATGGGTTAATGATTAGAGGAAACTGAGTTATTTAGTTTGTTAAAATGTCAGCTATTCTGTTTACAGTCTGTCATCAGATTATTTAATACGATTTGTTAAAGGCTCAGGGCAATCTCGATGACAAAGGTCAATGTTCCCCCCCCCCCCCCCCCTGTGAGCCAGCCGCGAGCATGGTCGCAGCGTCTTTATTACGTCATCACAACAACACGTTAGGTTACCAACGTAAGCCTATTCTGACATTCGGTGATATTTTTTTTCGGCCGAAAGCCGAAAGGGCCTTTTTAACCATTTTCGGCTGATAATTTTCGGTGGCCGAATATTCGGTGCATCCCTAGTTATTACGCTATAATGGATTATGTTAGAGAACCTGCTGTTGTCTCACTTCTCTCCTGTGGTTCCTCAGGTGTCTCACCTCTCTCCTGTGGTTCCTCAGGTGTCTCACTTCTCTCCTGTGGTTCCTCAGGTGTCTCACTTCTCTCCTGTGGTTCCTCGGATGTCTCACTTCTCTCCTGTGGTTCCTCAGGTGTCTCACCTCCCTCCTGTGGTTCCTCGGGTGTCTCACTTCTCTCCTGTGGTTCCTCGGGTGTCTCACTTCTCTCCTGTGGTTCCTCGGGTGTCTCACCTCTCTCCTGTGGTTCCTCGGGTGTCTCACTTCTCTCCTGTGGTTCCTCGGGTGTCTCACCTCTCTCCTGTGGTTCCTCAGGTGTCTCACCTCTCTCCTGTGGTTCCTCAGGTGTCTCACTTCTCTCCTGTGGTTCCTCAGGTGTCTCACCTCTCTCCTGTGGTTCCTCAGGTGTCTCACCTCTCTCCTGTGGTTCCTCGGGTGTCTCACTTCTCTCCTGTGGTTCCTCGGGTGTCTCACCTCCCTCCTGTGGTTCCTCGGGTGTCTCACTTCTCTCCTGTGGTTCCTCGGGTGTCTCACTTCTCTCCTGTGGTTCCTCAGGTGTCTCACCTCTCTCCTGTGGTTCCTCAGGTGTCTCACTTCTCTCCTGTGGTTCCTCAGGTGTCTCACCTCTCTCCTGTGGTTCCTCAGGTGTCTCACCTCTCTCCTGTGGTTCCTCAGGTGTCTCACTTCTCTCCTGTGGTTCCTCAGGTGTCTCACCTCTCTCCTGTGGTTCCTCAGGTGTCTCACTTCTCTCCTGTGGTTCCTCGGGTGTCTCACCTCTCTCCTGTGGTTCCTCGGGTGTCTCACCTCTCTCCTGTGGTTCCTCGGGTGTCTCACTTCTCTCCTGTGGTTCCTCAGGTGTCTCACCTCTCTCCTGTGGTTGCTCAGGTGTCTCACTTCTCTCCTGTGGTTCCTCAGGTGTCTCACCTCTCTCCTGTGGTTCCTCAGGTGTCTCACCTCTCTCCTGTGGTTCCTCAGGTGTCTCACTTCTCTCCTGTGGTTCCTCAGGTGTCTTACTTCTCTCCTGTGGTTCCTCAGGTGTCTTACCTCTCTCCTGTGGTTCCTCAGGTGTCTCACCTCTCTCCTGTGGTTCCTCAGGTGTCTCACGTCTCTCCTGTGGTTCCTCAGTTGTCTCACTTCTCTCCTGTGGTTCCTCGGGTGTCTCACCTCTCTCCTGTGGTTCCTCAGGTGTCTCACTTCTCTCTTGTGGTTCCTCGGGTGTCTCACTTCTCTCTTGTGGTTCCTCGGGTGTCTCACTTCTCTCCTGTGGTTCCTCGGGTGTCTCACTTCTCTCCTGTGGTTCCTCGGGTGTCTCACCTCTCTCCTGTGGTTCCTCGGGTGTCTCACCTCTCTCCTGTGGTTCCTCGGGTGTCTCACTTCTCTCCTGTGGTTCCTCGGGTGTCTCACTTCTCTCCTGTGGTTCCTCGGGTGTCTCACCTCTCTCTTGTGGTTCCTCGGGTGTCTCACCTCTCTCCTGTGGTTCCTCGGGTGTCTCACCTCTCTCCTGTGGTTCCTCGGGTGTCTCACTTCTCTCCTGTGGTTCCTCGGGTGTCTCACCTCTCTCCTGTGGTTCCTCGGGTGTCTCACTTCTCTCCTGTGGTTCCTCGGGTGTCTCACTTCTCTCCTGTGGTTCCTCGGGTGTCTCACTTCTCTCCTGTGGTTCCTCGGGTGTCTCACCTCTCTCTTGTGGTTCCTCGGGTGTCTCACTTCTCTCCTGTGGTTCCTCGGGTGTCTCACCTCTCTCCTGTGGTTCCTCGGGTGTCTCACCTCTCTCCTGTGGTTCCTCGGGTGTCTCACTTCTCTCCTGTGGTTCCTCAGGTGTCTCACCTCTCTCCTGTGGTTCCTCAGGTGTCTCACTTATCTCCTGTGGTTCCTCAGGTGTCTCACCTCTCTCCTGTGGTTCCTCAGGTGTCTCACTTCTCTCCTGTGGTTCCTCAGGTGTCTCACCTCTCTCCTGTGGTTCCTCAGGTGTCTCACTTATCTCCTGTGGTTCCTCAGGTGTCTCACCTCTCTCCTGTGGTTCCTCAGGTGTCTCACTTCTCTCCTGTGGTTCCTCAGGTGTCTCACTTCTCTCCTGTAGTTCCTCAGGTGTCTCATCTCTCTCCTGTGGTTCCTCAGTTGTCTCACTTCTCTCCTGTGGTTCCTCAGGTGTCTCACTTCTCTCCTGTGGTTCCTCAGTTGTCTCACCTCTCTCCTGTGGTTCCTCAGGTGTCTCATTTCTCTCCTGTGGTTCCTCAGTTGTCTCACTTCTCTCCTGTGGTTCCTCGGGTGTCTCACCTCTCTCCTGTGGTTCCTCGGGTGTCTCACTTCTCTCCTGTGGTTCCTCGGGTGTCTCACCTCTCTCCTGTGGTTCCTCGGGTGTCTCACCTCTCTCCTGTGGTTCCTCGGGTGTCTCACTTCTCTCCTGTGGTTCCTCAGGTGTCTCACCTCTCTCCTGTGGTTCCTCAGGTGTCTCACTTATCTCCTGTGGTTCCTCAGTTGTCTCACCTCTCTCCTGTGGTTCCTCAGGTGTCTCACCTCTCTCCTGTGGTTCCTCAGTTGTCTCACCTCTCTCCTGTGGTTCCTCAGGTGTCTCACTTCTCTCCTGTGGTTCCTCAGGTGTCTCACCTCTCTCCTGTGGTTCCTCAGGTGTCTCACTTCTCTCCTGTGGTTCCTCAGGTGTCTCACTTCTCTCCTGTGGTTCCTCAGGTGTCTCACCTCTCTCCTGTGGTTCCTCAGGTGTCTCACCTCTCTCCTGTGGTTCCTCAGGTGTCTCACCTCTCTCCTGTGGTTCCTCAGGTGTCTCACCTCTCTCCTGTGGTTCCTCAGGTGTCTCACTTCTCTCCTGTGGTTTCCTCAGGTGTCTCACCTCTCTCCTGTGGTTCCTCAGGTGTCTCACTTCTCTCCTGTGGTTCCTCAGGTGTCTCACCTCTCTCCTGTGGTTCCTCAGGTGTCTCACTTCTCTCCTGTGGTTCCTCAGGTGTCTCACCTCTCTCCTGTGGTTCCTCAGGTGTCTCACTTCTCTCCTGTGGTTCCTCAGGTGTCTCACCTCTCTCCTGTGGTTCCTCAGGTGTCTCACCTCTCTCCTGTGGTTCCTCAGTTGTCTCACTTCTCTCCTGTGGTTCCTCAGGTGTCTCACTTCTCTCCTGTGGTTCCTCAGTTGTCTCACCTCTCTCCTGTGGTTCCTCAGGTGTCTCACCTCTCTCCTGTGGTTCCTCAGGTGTCTCATCTCTCTCCTGTGGTTCCTCACTTGTCTCACTTCTCTCCTGTGGTTCCTCAGGTGTCTCACTTCTCTCCTGTGGTTCCTCAGTTGTCTCACCTCTCTCCCGTGGTTCCTCAGTTGTCTCACCTCTCTCCTGTGGTTCCTCAGTTGTCTCACCTCTCTCCTGTGGTTCCTCAGGTGTGTTTACGGACCTTCAACATGGTTCAGAACCTGCGGCGCCACATGCACACTCACGTGGATCGGAAGCTCTTTGAGTGCTCTCATTGCGGGAACGGCTTCACGCGGGCGTCGACTCTCAGAACCCACCAGCTGATCCACGCCGGGCTGAAGCCTCTGAAGTGCCCCGTCTGCCCTGAAGCCTTCAGAAACGCTGTGAACCTGAAGAGCCACCTGACGATCCACAGCGGGGAGAAGCCCTTCAGCTGCGAGCTCTGTGGGAAGAGCTTCAGGCAGGCGGTGAACCTGAAGATCCACCTGAGAACCCACAGGTGTGTTCTGTTGATTTTGTAGATTCAAGATTCAATGCTTTTAATGTATTGTCATTTGTACAGAGCTACCGTTTCTTCCACATCAGACTGTTAAACACCTGAACCCTTGAAAGAACATGGGGACCTGGTTCTGGATCAGGAGAGTCACACCTTAGACCCGGTTCCCTGACCTCATGTCAACAAGCCACGTGTTAGAGAAGAAGAACTACAGTGTAGATGTGACGATGAGAATCTGAGGTCCCAGGCTCCTCCAACAGGGCGACGCAATGACACGGATCACAGAGCGACTAGATGACACGGATCACAGAGCAACGCAATGACACGGATCACAGAGCGACGCAATGACACGGATCACAGGGCGACGCAATGACACGGATCACAGGGCGACTCGATGACACGGATCACAGGGCTCGGACTCCCAGCAGCTTCTACTGAAGCCTTCCGAGTAAATCACCAGAACGCCGACACCTCCTCATCTCCACCACTCCCATGTTTGCTTTTGTGTTGCATAAGTTAGTCTCTCTGCGTTTCTGCGCTGGGCTAATGCTAATGCTAATGCTAATAATGCTGGCTAAAGGGCAACTTCACAACACTTTTTGGGAGTTTTACGGGGCGTGGTTTGCAATCCGCCCAGCCAATCAGAAATGGGAACCTTTTTCTCCCATGAAAGTCCCTACTCTCTAGCAGGGACGGAAAAGGGGGGGAAAGGTTCTCATGAACTAAGTTCCAGATTTTGGTGTGAACGCAACATTTCAAGAACTATCAGAACTATACTGGGAAAAGTACTCCGGTGTGAAAGCGCCTAATGTGAGCGTCCCCTCTGTGGGACTGATGAAGATTCTGATCTGTTTCTGTTCTGACTCTGATCTGATTGACAGCGGGGAGAAACCGT
>NW_022991883.1:0-21329 GCF_902827175.1 Gymnodraco acuticeps
TTACACATGTTCCACACAGCAGGAGATTGAAGCGTTCTCACTTCCTGGAAATATTCCTTTTAGTTTATGCTATGCTAGTTTCTGCCAACACAACACAGATTACACAGCAGTCATATAGCCATTTGGTCACTTGGTCATAAACAACCGAGTCCATGCCGTTCGTTGACTTCAATTTAGACTTTTTCAGTGACGTTTTTGTCTAAATTACGCTTTTTCTTCTTCAACCTAACGGAGGCCTGGGTCAATGTCTTCGTGCTGCTTCAGGTACCATGGGAAACAGGGAGAGAACACATCTTCAAAGTTTCCTTCCTTTGAGTTTTACGGTCAAACATATGTTCAACAAGGGCCCTGCATGAAGCCGTTTTCTCATATGAAAGTCGGGGGAATCGGATCAACACATTTCTCTTAAGATACCCTTTTACACATGTTCCACACAGCAGGAGATTGAAGCGTTCTCACTTCCTGGAAATATTCCTTTTAGTTTATGCTATGCTAGTTTTTGCCAACACAAAATAGATTAAACAGAAGTCATATAGCCGGTTTGTCATTGGGTCATAAACAACCGATTCTTATGCCGTTCGTTGACTTCCAGTTCGACTTTTTCGTTGACGTCTTTGTCTAAATTACCGTTTTTCTTCTTCACCCTAGAAAAAGTGCCTCTTGCTTGCACACTGGCAGGATAAGCTCGAATGATTCAGATATTTGCGTTCACAAGTAGAGCTTCTCGGGGGAAACCCTTGTTCACTCAGACATTTTGGTCGACTTCTTCCTTTGGATGTCTGCAAGTCGCGGTAGGAAAGTCCCTCTTGTTCGCAGTGAATTTTCAGGTATATTTCGACATTGGAAGGAAGACATCTGATTGATTTACGTGCAAACGATCCCACTTGCAACTTGTGCAGGTAACGTAATGTCTAGATGATTTCAGGGTTGCAAAGCGTGTGTGAAAGGGGCAGATCTTTGGAGGCACGATTACCTTTTAAAGAGCAAGATATTGAAAGTGCATCTTTTGGTGTTTACTGGGATAGTGTTTCCGTTGTGCAGTCTCTCCAGTGGCTGTGGTTATATGATCAAAATCACATCCTATTCAAATATGTTCCAAAACTGTTGATATCATTTGCTCTGAAAGTGTGAAAACGGTTTGCTTTTTAAGTCTGAATGCTTTTAATGTATGAATATGACCAGGGACGTGCACAGACATTTGGAGGGGCTATTGCTCTGAACTGGGAAAAGGGCCCCCCCCCCCGATAAAAAACACAAGACCTTTTGAAAATTGTAACTTGTTTTTAATGTAAAAGAAACGATTATTACATCAACTAAATTGAACAGTAATTCACATCTCATAACAAAATAAGCTAAGGGGACTACTTGCATTCAGTGACTTGATTTTAAAAATGAAAACCAGGGACATTTTTGGTTTTGCGGTCCATATCTCATTAAAACATCTAATGTTAGCAACTATTAAAGACACAAAGGGGACAATTCCGTTTTAATGTAGTTTGACCAGACCATTGTAACTACAGTCCAGACATACTGATAAAATAGGGCCTCTAACTAATTACCTTAAATAAACTCACTAATTAATGAAACCAGTTCAATACACATTATTCTTATCATTCTTTATGAGCGCAGTGACGGTAAGGTATCTAATTACTTATTTATTTAGTATTCCATAACTTAATAACAGAGATAGTCAAACTAAAGTACAGACATGGCAGAAATCCTACAATGAAGCGGGACTTTGAACTGTTCACCCGTGAGAGGGCGATCAAGAGAAGAGAGCGAGCGGCGCGTTGAGGGAGTTTACAGATGAAGACACAGAAAGACAGAAGCACAATAACAACAAGTAGCTATATTTAGGTGTGTTTTTGTAAATAACTGACGGTATCAAGAGGAAGTAAAGTCCCCTGGTTTGTCCCTTATACCCTAACTGCCATGAGACAACTCAAAATCATCAACGCCTTTGTGACCTCGAGACTCGATTATTGCAACGCTCTATACGTGGGTATGGACCAGGCCTCAATTAAACGCCTGCAGCTAGTGCAGAACGCAGCGGCACGTCTCCTCACCGGCCACAAAAGCGTGACCACATCACCCCAATTCTGGCCTCACTACACTGGCTTCCAATTCTGTTCCGAATTGATTTTAAAATCCTTTTATTTGTTTTTAAAGCACTAAATGGGCTGGCTCCGGCCTATATAGGCTAGCTGAACTCCTCCAGCGCTACACCCCAGCCAGAGCGTTAAGGTCTGCTGACCAGCTGCTACTGGTAGTGCCTAAAACCAGGCTAAAAACCAGAGGGCACCGAGCCTTCGCGGCGGCTGGCCCCAGGCTCTGGAACACTCTGCCCCTCCATGTGAGGTCGGCCCAGACCCTAGGGGTTTTTAAATCTAAACTAAAAACTCACTTCTTCACCCTGGCCTTCTAATCAGAGCAGAGCACGACTCATGACACTTCCCTGTGTTTGATTTTTATATTTGATGTTGTAATTTATTGTCTTCTGTTTACATCGGTAGGAATGTGTTATTTATTATCTGCATGTGCAGCACTTTGGCTCGACCGAAAATCGTTTTTAAATGTGCTATAGAAATAAAATTTGATTTGATTTGAAAATCAAGTTTCCAGAATCCGACACTGAGGTGGTCTTAACGCACCGGCAGATGACAGCGCAGACAAAGTGTGTTTCCCGCAGCGAGACGCTACTAATTGTGGGCTTATCATGGTGATTCGGCCACAACAGAAAAAAGAAAAACTAACTCTCGCTCTCTCCAGAGGGGCAGGTCAGCCAAAAATGCCAAACGGGCCGTTGCCCGGGCAACATTAGCCCGTACCTGTGCACGTCCCTGAATATGACTGACCCGTGGAAAAGCTGCTCTGTGTTGTTCAAAGCCCTGGATGACAGCTTAATGTGGTTTCCCTAATGTATCCCCCCTCTCATCCATTGACTCAGGGCCACAAGGAAGAAGAGAAGAGGGCATGTTATTGGGGACAGTCCGTTAAGCTGTCCTCACCTTTCCCCTCGATCTCAGATGTTTTCTATCTAGGATCCTTCCTGCAGAGCGGATTAATGACGCGACATGTCGAGAGAGAAATGTGAGGGTGATCGATCCTGGAAACAGCTGTGAGGGAGAAGGAGAGGAGGAGAGGAGGAGAGGAGGAGAGGAGGAGAGGAGGAGAGGAGGAGAGGAGGCTGATACAAAGAGGGAGAAGATATATTGTTACTCATATCATTTTAATCATAATTTTGTCATTTATTACTCTCTCTTTGTCTAATCCCTCAAACACACACACACACACACACACCCACACACACACACACACACACACACACACACACACACACCACACACACACACACACACACACACACACACACACACAGTTTTTATTTTATTTTATTGTCTCCATGTATATTTTGTAGTTTGTTATTTGTCTTTACATGTAAATTCACCTTACTGTCTTCAATCAATCCATGTTTATTTATAGCCCAATATCACAAATGTTACATTTGTCTCAGTGGACTTCACATTTTGTACAGAATATCAGTATGACAATACGACACACTCTGTCCTTAGACCCTCTGTCCTTAGACCCTCTGTCCTCAGACCCTCTGTCCAGACCCTCTGTTCTTAGACCCTCTATCCAGACCCTCTGTCTTCAGACCCTCTGTCCTTAGACCCTCTGTCCTTAGACCCTCTGTCCTTTGACCCTCTGTCCTTAGACCCTCTGTCCTTAGACCCTCTGTCCTTAGCCCCTCTGTCCTTAGAACCTCACATTGTAGGAAACACTTCCAGAGAAAACCCAGAGTTTAAAGGGAACATGGGAGAAACCTCAGGGAGAGCAACAGAGGAGGGATCCCTCTCCCAGGACGGACAGACGTGCAATAGATGCCGTGTGTAAAGTCCAGATGTTTGGAAATGCATGTGTCTGTAATAAGAGGATGAATCCACGAGGATGTCAACAATCTTGTGGGAGCCATCAGTGAAGCAGTATGATGAGAGTCAGGCAGGACCGCAGAGACAGGTTCAGCCACGCCTCGAAGTCCAGGACTCAGATCAGGACTCAGGATCCCGGCGTATATAGACACCAAAAAGAAATGTGGGGAAGCTGGGTTAATGGGAACATGAGAGTACACAGGTATAGACGGAGAGAAGGAAGAAGTAAGATGTCCCCCGACAAACTAAGCATATCAGCAAAACTAGGGGCTGAATCTAATCAGCCCTAACTATAAGCTTTATCAAAAAGGAAGGTCTTAAGCGCACTCTTAAAAACGGATAGGGTATCTGCCGCCCTGTCTTCTGTGTATCTGTGACACTGTACTTGTATGCACTTGTCTTGTAACTCCTATATCACTAAATACAATTTTTAATTAAATTAAATTAAATAAAGAGGGAGAAGAGGAGAGTTCTCAGTACTTCTACCTGATGGGAAAACAGTATACAGGTCTTTATTTACCTAATACATTCCACTATATGCATCTCCTGTACAGAAATACTGTAAGAAATACTCCCGTACGGGTATGAGTATGCAAGTTAAACCAGCAAAATGTACTTTAAGTTTAAAAATAAAACGTTTTTTTACTTATTGTGTTCTTGTATTATTAATACCGTTTGTATACTTAGTCATTGTTTTTATTTTTTAATATGTGAGTCTATTTTCCTCTATATCTGCTGCTGTAATAATGTACATTTCCGAGACAAATAAAGGGTCTGATTCTGACTAACAATACAGAGAAATGACCCCTGGCAATTATTATATTCAACTATTAGACTGTATGTTTTGATATCGGTTCATTATTTGGGGATTTATTTATTTGTAATAAGCATTTTACTGTTGTACTGTAAGCTGGACAGGTAAACCACAACTCATCAGAAGTTATTAATATAAATATCGAAAATAATTTGAGTTTTCTGATAAATAAATACTGAAATGCATAGACGCAGAAGTATAAAATAGCAGAAAATACTTCAGTAAAGTATCACAAAATCAAACTTGAGTCAGTCATTTTCAACCACTGCTGTTACGTATTTAAATCTATACAAATGCATGATATTTTATAAACTCATCATCATATACTTTGCATGTAAAATCCTAATTTGTAGCATAAAAATGTTTGCTTTTAGTAACATTCCTCCACTTCAACACAGGAAGGGAAGTTGCAATTCTCTCTTTATGACGTCTGACTCATCGGGATAATCCGTTGTCGGGTAATTCTCCCGGTGTTCCCGACGGACAGTCAGCTGTGCGGCCATTAGTCTCGTCTCTCAGAAGTGATGAGAGGGGAGGAGGGGCTCTAATAGGATAATAATAATAACTCTCCCATTAACCCAGGGGAGCAGATGCTATCAGTCTCTGCACACACAACACACACACACACATGCGCGCACACACACACACAGACACACACCATATGTCAAAAGTACACCCATCCTTAACTAAAGTAGAAGTACAGATACTCGTGTTTAAAAATACTCTGGAAAAAAAAGAAGTACTGACTAAACTTCTTTACTCAAGTAAAAGTAAAGAACTTTGAAATGTGCTTCAGTAGAAAGTACCCATAACTAGCAGCTGCTTTAAAGAGTACCTGACCTCCCTTTATATTAATAGAACAATAATGTCATTGTTAGCTAATGAATGTTTCCATGCTGAACAACGGCAACATGACAACGTTTCCATTGGTCCCTCTTCTTTAGAGAAGACCAGGAAATGATGGATACACGGATCGTGTTCAAATCAATAGGCACGCAATGACTCTAAAGAATAATGATCACGCATCAAACACACATTCAGACTAAAGGAACCAGCTGTTTGGAAAATGAGAGAAGTAGAAAGTACAAGTATTTGAGTTCAACATGTGAGAAGTAGAAAGTACAGGTATTTGAGTTCAACATGTAAGAAGTAGAAAGTACAGGTATTTGAGTTCAACATGTAAGAAGTAGAAAGTACAAGTATTTGAGTTCAACATGTAAGAAGTAGAAAGTACAGGTATTTGTGTTCAACATGTAAGAAGTAGAAAGTACAGGTATTTGAGTTCAACATGTGAGAAGTAGAAAGTACAGGTATTTGTGTTCAACATGTAAGAAGTAGAAAGTACAGGTATTTGAGTTCAACATGTAAGAAGTAGAAAGTACAGGTATTTGAGTTCAACATGTAAGAAGTAAAAGTACAGGTATTTGTGTTCAACATGTAAGAAGTAGAAAGTACAAGTATTTGAGTTCAACATGTAAGAAGTAGAAAGTACAGGTATTTGTGTTCAACATGTAAGAAGTAGAAAGTACAAGTATTTGAGTTCAACATGTAAGAAGTAGAAAGTACAGGTATTTGAGTTCAACATGTAAGAAGTAAAAGTACAGGTATTTGTGTTCAACATGTAAGAAGTAGAAAGTACAGGTATTTGTGTTCAACATGTGAGAAGTAGAAAGTACAGGTATTTGTGTTCAACATGTAAGAAGTAGAAAGTACAGGTATTTGAGTTCAACATGTAAGAAGTAAAAGTACAGGTATTTGTGTTCAACATGTAAGAAGTAGAAAGTACAAGTATTTGAGTTCAACATGTAAGAAGTAGAAAGTACAGGTATTTGTGTTCAACATGTAAGAAGTAGAAAGTACAGGTATTTGTGTTCAACATGTGAGAAGTAGAAAGTACAGGTATTTGAGTTCAACATGTAAGAAGTAGAAAGTACAGGTATTTGTGTTCAACATGTGAGAAGTAGAAAGTACAGGTATTTGAGTTCAACATGTAAGAAGTAGAAAGTACAGGTATTTGAGTTCAACATGTAAGAAGTAGAAAGTACAGGTATTTGAGTTCAACATGTGAGAAGTAGAAAGTACAGGTATTTGAGTTCAACATGTAAGAAGTAGAAAGTACAGGTATTTGAGTTCAACATGTAAGAAGTAGAAAGTACAGGTATTTGTGTTCAACATGTGAGAAGTAGAAAGTACAGGTATTTGAGTTCAACATGTGAGAAGTAGAAAGTACAGGTATTTGAGTTCAACATGTAAGAAGTAGAAAGTACAGGTATTTGAGTTCAACATGTGAGAAGTAGAAAGTACAGGTATTTGAGTTCAACATGTAAGAAGTAGAAAGTACAGGTATTTGTGTTCAACATGTGAGAAGTAGAAAGTACAGGTATTTGAGTTCAACATGTAAGAAGTAGAAAGTACAGGTATTTGAGTTCAACATGTAAGAAGTAGAAAGTACAGGTATTTGAGTTCAACATGTAAGAAGTAGAAAGTACAGGTATTTGAGTTCAACATGTAAGAAGTAGAAAGTACAGGTATTTGAGTTCAACATGTGAGAAGTAAAAGGAAAAAGTCGTCAGTAAAGTACAGTAACAAAATATTTGTACTCCACTACTTCCCACCTCTGACACACACACACACACACACACACACACACACACACACACACACACACACACACACACACACACACACACACACACACACACACACACACACACACACACACACACACACACACACACACACACACACACACACACACACAGCAGGACAGGCTGTCTATCATCCAATCCGACACACAGAGTATGATGGAATAAAATCATTGGTAATCTTGAACATTATAAATACCGAGGTTAAAGTCTTCTGGGTTTACATCATGCTAATATCATATGTTTACTCTGCTCAAATCTGCAGAGCACTTTAGGAGCCGCGCCTCTAACAGGCAAAACGTACACTTGTTTTCTTAAAGTAAACATCGTCTCCATGCTCTTAAAGGTAACTGACAGAGCCCATATAACTTCACGTGATGCCATCGGAGCCCCCCGACTCGAAATATGATGTAATCAGTGTTTCATTTGGTGTGTTTACTCTTCGCTCGCAGCTCCTATTCTGCCAGACGCTCGACTCCCCAAAGATGATATTTTGATCGCGAAGAGAGCGAATAAGTTAGATGAGTAACTCTAAAAGTATTGAGGGAATAAACTCATTTTAAATGCCAGATTTTGAGCAAAATAAGAGGCACACTTCTTCATCGTTGTACCCACTAGTACAAATACTTCGTTACTGTACTTAAGTACATTTTTCTGCTATCAGTATTTTATTCCAATACTTATTTTTCTGACGACTTTTTTCTTTGACTTCTTACATGTTGAACACAAATACCTGTACTTTCTACTTCTCACATGTTGAACACAAATACCTGTACTTTCTACTTCTTACATGTTGAACTCAAATACCTGTACTTCTACTTCTCACATGTTGAACTCAAATACCTGTACTTTCTACTTCTTACATGTTGAACTCAAATACCTGTACTTTCTACTTCTTACATGTTGAACTCAAATACCTGTACTTTCTACTTCTTACATGTTGAACTCAAATACCTGTACTTTCTACTTCTCACATGTTGAACACAAATACCTGTACTTTCTACTTCTTACATGTTGAACTCAAATACCTGTACATTCTACTTCTTACATGTTGAACACAAATACCTGTACTTTCTACTTCTCACATGTTGAACACAAATACCTGTACTTTCTACTTCTTACATGTTGAACTCAAATACCTGTACATTCTACTTCTTACATGTTGAACACAAATACCTGTACTTTCTACTTCTCTCATGTTGAACTCAAATACCTGTACTTTCTACTTCTTACATGTTGAACACAAATACCTGTACTTTCTACTTCTCTCATGTTGAACTCAAATACCTGTACTTTCTACTTCTTACATGTTGAACACAAATACCTGTACTTTCTACTTCTTACATGTTGAACACAAATACCTGTACTTTCTACTTCTTACATGTTGAACACAAATACCTGTACTTTCTACTTCTCTCATGTTGAACTCAAATACCTGTACTTTCTACTTCTTACATGTTGAACTCAAATACCTGTACTTCTACTTCTTACATGTTGAACTCAAATACCTGTACTTTCTACTTCTTACATGTTGAACACAAATACCTGTACTTTCTACTTCTTACATGTTGAACACAAATACCTGTACTTTCTACTTCTTACATGTTGAACACAAATACCTGTACTTTCTACTTCTTACATGTTGAACTCAAATACCTGTACTTTCTACTTCTTACATGTTGAACTCAAATACCTGTACTTTCTACTTCTTACATGTTGAACACAAATACCTGTACTTTCTACTTCTTACATGTTGAACACCAATACCTGTACTTTCTACTTCTCTCATGTTGAACTCAAATACCTGTACTTTCTACTTCTTACATGTTGAACTCAAATACCTCTTTCTACTTCTTACATGTTGAACACAAATACCTGTACTTTCTACTTCTTACATGTTGAACCCAAATACCTGTACTCTCTACTTCTTACATGTTGAACTCAAATACCTGTACTTTCTACTTCTTACATGTTGAACCCAAATACCTGTACTTTCTACTTCTTACATGTTGAACTCAAATACCTGTACTTTCTACTTCTTACATGTTGAACACAAATACCTGTACTTTCTGCTTCTCACACTTTGAACCCAAATACCTGTACTTTCTACTTCTTACATGTTGAACTCAAATACCTGTACTTTCTACTTCTTACATGTTGAACTCAAATACCTGTACTTTCTACTTCTTACATGTTGAACTCAAATACCTGTACTTTCTACTTCTTACATGTTGAACACCAATACCTGTACTTTCTACTTCTTACATGTTGAACTCAAATACCTCTTTCTACTTCTTACATGTTGAACACAAATACCTGTACTTTCTACTTCTTACATGTTGAACACAAATACCTGTACTTTCTACTTCTTACATGTTGAACCCAAATACCTGTACTTTCTACTTCTTACATTTTGAACCCAAATACCTGTACTTTCTACTTCTTACATGTTGAACTCAAATACCTGTACTTTCTACTTCTTACATGTTGAACTCAAATACCTGTACTTTCTACTTCTTACATGTTGAACACAAATACCTGTACTTTCTACTTCTTACATGTTGAACACAAATACCTGTACTTTCTACTTCTTACATGTTGAACTCAAATACCTGTACTTTCTACTTCTCACATGTTGAACACAAATACCTGTACTTTCTACTTCTCACATGTTGAACCCAAATACCTGTACTTTCTACTTCTCACATGTTGAACACAAATACCTGTACTTTCTACTTCTCACATGTTGAACTCAAATACCTGTACTTTCTACTTCTTACATGTTGAACACAAATACCTGTACTTTCTACTTCTCACATGTTGAACTCAAATACCTGTACTTTCTACTTCTCACATGTTGAACACAAATACCTGTACTTTCTACTTCTCACATGTTGAACTCAAATACCTGTACTTTCTACTTCTTACATGTTGAACACAAATACCTGTACTTTCTACTTCTCACATGTTGAACTCAAATACCTGTACTTTCTACTTCTTACATGTTGAACACAAATACCTGTACTTTCTACTTCTTACATGTTGAACCCAAATACCTGTACTTTCTACTTCTTACATGTTGAACACAAATACCTGTACTTTCTACTTCTTACATGTTGAACACAAATACCTGTACTTTCTACTTCTTACATGTTGAACTCAAATACCTGTACTTTCTACTTCTTACATGTTGAACTCAAATACCTGTACTTTCTACTTCTCACATGTTGAACTCAAATACCTGTACTTTCTACTTCTTACATGTTGAACTCAAATACCTGTACTTTCTACTTCTTCCATGTTGAACCCAAATACCTGTACTTTCTACTTCTTACATGTTGAACTCAAATACCTGTACTTTCTACTTCTCTCATTTTCCAAACAGCTGGTTCCTTTAGTCTGAATGTGTGTTTGATGCGTGATCATTATTCTTTAGAGTCATTGCGTGCCTATTGATTTGAACACGATCCGTGTATCCATCATTTCCTGGTCTTCTCTAAAGAAGAGGGACCAATGGAAACGTTGTCATGTTGCCGTTGTTCAGCATGGAAACATTCATTAGCTAACAATGACATTATTGATCTATTGATATAAAGGGAGGTCAGGTACTCTTTAAAGCAGCTGCTAGCTATGGGTACTTTTTACTGAAGTACATTTCAAAGCCTCTTTACTTTTACTTGAGTAAAGAAGTCAGTACTTTTACTTTTAGAGTATTTTAAACACGAGTATCTGTACTTCTACTTGAGTAAAGGATGTGTGTACTTTTGCCATCTCTGCCCACTTCTGATTGAATAAACTCTATTGTTTACTGGGAATGCATTAAAACCCAGCGTCTCTGGACACCTTGAGTGGATAACCATATGCTGTCACAGTAGACCAGACGCGCCTCATATTGAGAGCTCTGTTGACCTGGGAATTGTGTGGGAGGTGGAGAGCGGGGGTGGAGGGGCACCGGGGACTTGTGAGAGTTTGGAGAGGTACAAATCAAGGGTTTAACTACTGCAGCCCTCTCTCCTATACTCTAAATCTGCAGGCCTGTGTTTGCCCGTGTTTGTTTTTGTGTGCTGTGTGGCGGCAGAGAAGAAGAAAGTAATCACAAAGCGTTTGAGGCTGTGTGGTGAGGATGACGCTTTTTGAGTCATGTGTGGGGGAGAAATATTGAGGAAGAAATCATAGACTGTATAAAAAGAATAGATGAAGTCACCGTGATGTCAGCCATTGGTTTGGTGACGCTTCAAATTTGGGCTCTTAGCTTTTTTAGCAACCAGAAATAAGGGAGATAAACAACTGGATGTGACGATGACGATTTTTGAAAGTGAAATATTGTGGAAGAAATCATAGACTGGATAAAAGAATAGATGAAGTCACCGTGATGTCAACCATTGGTTTGTTGACGCCTCAAATTTGGGCACGTAGCTGTCGCCATATGTGTTTTTGCAACCAGAAATAAGGGAGATAAACACTATAGACACTACGACATTTTAAGGACGATCAAAAATGATTCACTACCCTCGCCATCTTGGTTTTTTTGCAACCAGAAATGGGCCGAAACGTGGGTTGACATACAATCTAATGGCGCGTTTCCACTGCAGCAGGTAGCTCTCTTTAAGCGTGCCGAGCCGTGCGGGGCCCGTTTTTGGTTGCGTTTCCACTTGGCCTAGTTTTGGCCCGGGGCTACTTTTTCACCTTTTTTCTGGCCCGACTAAATCGTGGTTCTAGGGCCAGGAACAACCAGGCTGAGTCGGGCTGAGTATGCTAAACTAGAGAGAGAGTCGCTGGCAAGGGGGCTACAACTACAACAACATGAACATATTTGACCGTGATTTAATTGTAATACACGTTTCAAAATGATGCCGAAGTAACAACATACTGATACCGGTTAGTAACAAGCATGAATTAATGCTTTGAGTCTGCAGACAGACGGCAGAGAAACACCTTTTAAAATGCGTGTTTTCTAAATGGAGCTAAGCTAAGCTAACGTTATATAAGCTCCGACCGTCCACACTCACAACAACGGCCTACAGACATAAATAAACCAGCGACTGTATTCTCCATGACACAGACAGTCTGTGGTTTGTACTTGTTTAACTTGTGTTTAGTTTCTGAACAGATATGAGGAGCTGTGAGCTCTGAGTGCTAACAGCTAACGGCTGTGTTGTTTCTCTGGGGCTCTCGTTGAAGATGACGTCACGGCTCCGCCTACACTGCGTTACTATAGTAACTGCCCCAGTTCCTAAATGTAATGGAAGCGCAGCATTAAAGTGAGCCGGGCCTAATAAGGCCTAACCAAACCGAGCGAGGCCTGTAGTGGAAACGCGCCATAACACTACGCGCAACATTTTACCACAAATAAAATAATCCACTTAACTTTTATGAAGCGTAAACTGAAACTGAAAACCTTAAAGTTGCGAAAAAGAAAAAACAGAGAGCTGTACAACACCAAGGTATCGACCTGTCAATCACAACATAGCCCCGCCTAAAATGTACGCTGCTTTTTGTCAATTTCACTCTAAATCTGATCATAATTAGCAGAATGAACATCATAGTGCATTGAAACATACGTACTACTGAAGATTGATACCATTACCTGACCAGAAAAATGTGTACAGAAGTCATTATGAAGTGAAAAGTAGACACTACGATATTTTAAGGACGACCAAAATGATTCACTACCATGGCCATCTTGGATTTTTTCAACCAGAAATGGGCGAACATAAAACCCTAACCCTAACCTGTCAATCACAAGATAGCCCGCCCTAAATTGTTTGCTGCTTTGTGTCTACTTAACTCTAAATGGGACCATTGTTTGCAGAATGAACATCATACTGCATTAAAAAATACTTACTACTGAAGATTGAGACCATTACCTCACTAGGAAAATGTTTACAGAAGGAATTATGAAGCGAAAAGTAGGCACATTTTTTCATAGACTTCTATACAACCGGTATTTTAACTAGTAGTCGCCCCCTGCTGGATATTTGAGTAACTGCATGTTTACGGTGCTTCTGCGTTGAGGTTGTAAGTGAAAGACAGACCTAACAATAGAAAGAGACAGAGAGAAAGTCACAAGAGCCATTGGTCTTTATTGGGCCGCACATTAAATCCAATGCAGATGTTCATTCCTTTCGGACAAAACCACATCAGCTGTCGCTCCCCTTGTTTTCTTGTTTCCCTCCGCAATTATTTCTCAAAAAGAAAAAAGGGACGAACCAGAAACCAAGTATCCGTAAACATGCAGACTCCTCGAATTCCACGAACGTCAAGCTACGCGAACAACAAGCAGCCGGCCTGTGTTTGTGTATCGGGGAAACCCCTCTGCTTCTGACTCAGACACAGTGGTATTATTATGGTTCAACATGCCAGCAGTTCCCCCTCATCATGCAACAAACCCACCGCTCTGTCAAACAACTGCTGCCATCGGATGGAAGCACATTGTCATTTGCTGTGTTGAGGTTTTCCTTGTGGTTAAACGTTGGTAGGGGGAACAGTCAGTTTGTGAGTTGTAGAATAAAAGACAAATGTTCCTTTGTGATTCAGAGCGAGGTTTGAAGGTCTGGGAGATTTCTACATAACCTTGCCTTGCAGTGATCAAACATCACCAGAGGTAGGAAGTAGTGGGGTACAAATACTTTGTTACTGTACTTAAGTACATGTTTCTGGTACGCAGAGGCGGACTGGCCATTGGGAATACCAGGAGTTTCCCCGGTGGGCCGGTGCTGTGTGAGGGCCGGAGGGCCACAAAAAAAAAATCGAAATCCTACCGGCCCACATTTGTAAGTGTTCCGGCCCAGCCCAGCCCAGCCCAGCCCAGCCCAGTGGGGTGTGGCTGGGCCGTTTTGATAGGCTACCTTTGTTCTATCTATCAGTTTCAATTTCACACATCAGGCCCGTAGCAGCTGTCACTGCGCAGTGAACGATCAGGAGTGAGTGACTGAGAGACCTAGCTGGCAGTTGCTTACAGATGGATAAACAAGCTCCAAAGCATAAAGGGGGGGGGTTGGCAGGGAAACGGGGTTCAGGGGGAGTGGCTGTACAGCTGTAACCGTAGGATAGAAAAGGGGGAGGTGACGTCTGACTCAGAGGTCGCGCGGCTGTGGAGAAGAACGTGTTGCCCACATTCTGTTACTGAGTTTAGGCTAGTTAGCTAGCAGGTTTATTGTTTTGGTTGCAGTCACTTTGCCTCCACTTGCTGTTCAAATACATGTTGAAAGAAAAAGTTAATCTGTTTACAGTTCTGTTTTATATGGGTGTTGAAGAAGAAGAAGAATTGGGAGGGATGAAACCCTCTTTAATGGTCACACATGCAGAGCACACAGCACACAGTGAAATGTGTTCTCTGCTTTTAACCCATCCTAGTGCCAGGAGTCTAGTACTAGGAGCAGTGGGCAGCTATTGTACAGCGCCCGGGGAGCAATGGGAGTGAGGGGGGAAGGGGGATGCCCGGTGCCTTGCTCAAGGGCACCACGGCAGGGCAGGAGGTGAACTGTGACCTCTCCAAGTAGAAGTCCACACTCCAAATGTAGGTCTGGTCGGGGACTTGAACCGGCGACCCTACGGCTCACAGTCCAAGCCCCCACTGACTGCCATAGATTTAGTCCCTAATTTTGCTCTCAAAATGGACCAGATTGATGCATTTAACTTCAACATTTAAAAAAATATCTTTCCGGGGGACCTTGACGGTCCACCACCTGCCCACACCCCCTGTTAAATTGTCTCACCCACATTGAGGATGCTTCCTACGCCCATGTTTTATTCCATGTGTCAAGTCAGGCAAATTGGGTCAAAATGTTATTGCATCAATGATCTGTTAACATTAAAATCACTAAATATATGCTGTAACTATTTTGCTCTAGGCAACTCAAGGGCTCAGGTAATGTGATTACTATATGAATAATGGTCCAAAATAACATCAAATGCATAGGGTTTTTCGTTAAGTAACATACTTTCGTCGCCGGCCGGCCGATACATGCCGCGCATTAAGTGGGTCTGTCTGTCAATTAATCCCCGGGCCACTATTCCCCCCCAGTCCGCCCCTGCTGGTACGTATCAGTACTTTACTCCACTACTTATTTTCCTGACGACTTTTTACTTTGACTTCTTACATTTTGAACCCAAATACCTGTACTTTCTACTTCTTACATGTTGAACCCAAATACCTGTACTTTCTACTTCTTACATGTTGAACTCAAATACCTGTACTTTCTACTTCTTACATGTTGAACTCAAATACCTGTACTTTCTACTTCTTACATGTTGAACTCAAATACCTGTACTTTCTACTTCTTACATGTTGAACTCAAATACCTGTACTTTCTACTTCTTACATGTTGAACCCAAATACCTGTACTTTCTACTTCTTACATGTTGAACACAAATACCTGTACTTTCTACTTCTTACATGTTGAACACAAATACCTGTACTTTCTACTTCTCACATGTTGAACTCAAATACCTGTACTTTCTACTTCTCACATGTTGAACTCAAATACCTGTACTTTCTACTTCTTACATGTTGAACATAAATACCTGTACTTTCTACTTCTCACATGTTGAACTCAAATACCTGTACTTTCTACTTCTCACATGTTGAACTCAAATACCTGTACTTTCTACTTCTTACATGTTGAACTCAAATACCTGTACTTTCTACTTCTCACATGTTGAACAAAAATACCTGTACTTTCTACTTCTTACATGTTGAACCCAAATACCTGTACTTTCTACTTCTTACATGTTGAACTCAAATACCTGTACTTTCTACTTCTCACATGTTGAACAAAAATACCTGTACTTTCTACTTCTTACATGTTGAACACAAATACCTGTACTTTCTACTTCTTACATGTTGAACTCAAATACCTGAACTTTCTACTTCTTACATGTTGAACTCAAATACCTGTACTTTCTACTTCTTACATGTTGAACTCAAATACCTGTACTTTCTACTTCTCTCATTTCCCAAACAGCTGGTTCCTTTAGTCTGAATGTGTGTTTGATGCGTGATCATTATTCTTTAGAGTCATTGCGTGCCTATTGATTTGAACACGATCCGTGTATCCATCATTTCCTGGTCTTCTCTAAAGAAGAGGGACCAATGGAAACGTTGTCATGTTGCCGTTGTTCAGCATGGAAACATTCATTAGCTAACAATGACATTATTGTTCTATTAATATAAAGGGAGGTCCGGTACTCTTTAAAACAGCTGCTATTTATGGGTACTTTTTACTGAAGTACATTTCAAAGCCTCTTTACTTCTACTTGAGTAAAGAAGTTTAGTCAGTACAGTATTTTCAAACACGAGTATCTGTACTTCTACTTGAGTAAAGGATGTGTGTACTTTTGCCATCTCTGAAAATCGGTAACTAAACTAAGGCGATAGTGCTAACGTATATCTGGCAGCAGGCTGAAGACATTAGTTTAGAAGTGAGCCTGAAAAAGTCACAATGAGAAACCTTGACTAATCCATTTCTACTTACATTTTCATGGGAGATAGACCTTGTTCCCTTCCATTACTTTGATTGTATGAAAATGTTTCTGAGTGTATTTAGCTCTTGCGTGCCCTAATGGTTCCCAATCAGTTCCACCAGTCCTCTAGCCTTGATTACGCTGAATTGTGGGTATTTCCTGCCTCTAAGCCACGCATATGGATTGAGTAAGGCAGTGGCGGAGGGACTACCGTTTCTCTCCACTACATCTTCATTTACTTTCCTTTTTTTTTTCAGACGGAAAAGCGCAAAAGACTTTTGTTTTTTCTGGCTCCGCTGTCAAAATACTGAACTGGGCTTTGGCTCGGCGTCTGCCTGCATGCAGCCGAGGAAAACCCCAAGAGACAAGTGTGGCTAAATGCAGTTTAATCCACATGATCACTATCCATCTGCACTGACTCAACCACACCTATAGCTGACTTAGAGCTATGAGGCAAACACATTTACAGTCAAAGTGTTTCCCACTTCAGCATATAGATGTTTTCAATACATTGCACAAGGTATATGGGCTTTTCTTATGGCAGATTTTTATTTCAAAACAGCAGGGTGGACGCTCTACAAATCCAATAAATCTTTTTCACCCTAAAAGAAAAAGCATTACATCATGAAACACAACCTTATGGTAGAAAATGCCAAGAAAGTACCTGTTAGTGACACATCAATGCTTTTAAAGCACTCTTTTTCATATGTATAATGTTTTTATAAGCAAGCACTCTACCAGTTATTGTATTATGATATAATACCACAGATATGTAAGGCAAACCTGGCAGAAAATGGTGTCAGAGAGTGGGATTAAAGACGATGGTTGTGGCTGGCACTTCAGTGAAATCACATTATATCGAAGAAGCGCCAGTAAGGAAACCCCTCTGCAGTAATGACATCTTTAACCTTCACACACACCATTTCCTCTAAAAGGGATTTACTATTACAAGGCAAAAGCATTCTGGTATGGTGATAATTTAAAAGGTTATATATCTCTCTGTAATGGTGAAGAAAAGTGCTATCATACTACCAACTACGGCAAAGTTTAGAAGATGCCAAAAAGTCCCAATAACTGCAAAAAGGCGAAGAATAGGTCTCACGTTGAGCGCCAGTTTTCCTCATATCATATTAAAAAGAATACACACACAGCGAGTTCTTCTGGAGGACTACTTCCCATACTTTACGTTATCCCGCAGGACTGAGGCTCTTATTTTGTGGGAGATTGTTGGCCTGTGATGCCGGTGGTTGTGTGTTTGTATTAAGCAATTTTTGGAATGGGCGTCTCATTATTTTGCGCTCCACACTCAAGAAACACTGACCATACTTCCTCTCCAATAAAACCGCTGATAGAGGACAGATTGAGCTGCATTCTTCAGGGTCTCACATACCTGCGGGGGTATTTGATTTGGCAACCGGACAGCCATCACCTCAAGGTCCTTTTCCACCAGAGCAATGAATCAAAGCGTCTCGGTTGTTTTTGTATTTGTATATTTGAGCAGATGTGAAGCGAGCCAAATGCCCACGGATGCTAATTAATTACCAAGGGATTCAGCGTGAAGCATCCTGGGGAATTAATCAATACTTTGTGGAATATAATAAGCACTTATATCCACACGTTTATATTTATGTAGCATATCACTTATTTTCCAGGATATTAGGGGTTGTGAAGAATAGTTTGAACACAGTTGTTTAATGTTTGACAAGCCAATTTACAATCTGAAAGAAGATGAATAAACTTTCATGAAGTGATAGCAACTTTGAAAGGTTTAAAGTTGTTAAACAACAATACAGACAACACCCAAACGAGACAATATTACCCTATTTTACTCCAAATGGGAACATCATTTACAAAAAAACACAATCTATATATTGAACAAGACTTAAAACTAGAGATTGAGACCATTAACTCATCGGTAAAATGTTTATGAGGTAACAAAATCAAGTAAGAAGTACAATACATTTTTCATAGACTTCTATACAATCAGAGGATATTTGAGAAAATGCAGGTAAAAGCGCTTTCGCATTGGCTTCACTTTTATAGTTTAGCCCTAAGCCTGTTTTTCAGGTTTCAGGCTCGAAAATGACATTCCCAGAATAAATGACCATATCTTCTAAAAGGGTTCAATTAATAATCTTTTTTCTCAAAGTAAGGATAAACCTATGAGTTGGATGTAGAAAAGTCAGAATAAATATAGATGTTTTTTATTTTAAAGAAAATTCAGATTGAACATCGTAAAACAATGTAAATTATAGTGTCCGTCCAAAATATGTTGTATTTATAGTGAAAACTAACCTTGGATGATGGGTTAGTAGACTAAAAGCTTTAGGAATCCAAAGTACAACATATAATAAGTACCATGTATCAAGATTGATGCAAAACAAGTGATATTTGACCTTTTTAGACAGATTTAGCAAAAAAAACCTCTTCTGGGGCCATTTGGGTGGATTTGACCTCTGGCCCCCCTTGCTGGATTTTGACATGTGACATCTCTTCCTGACCGTTAGAGCCAATGGAATCGAGTCCCATAAACTCTCTTGTTAAAAAAAAAGCTGGTGTGTCTGTGTATGCAATCTTGTTGCAGAGCGTAGGAATATCCCTGCTCTGACTTCTCGAAACGGAATTGCAGTTTTATTGCTTATAGATTATCAGAACATTTCAAAGGGCACACGGCCACATTGGATATTAACCTATGGATTAACTACACCATCGTTGTTATCGTTTTAATGCCATTGAAGACCAGTTTTGACCAAGGTAAGCCATGTTAGCGGTTGTGGCTACCTAGCGCCACATGTTTTGATGTACGTTTTTGTTGATAACATCGCGAGTTTGTATCTTTCAGTGTTGAGGTGGGCACCGTTAGATTCTGTGTCTTTACCATCATAAACGATGTGTTGGATGTGCACCTAGGATAAGTAATAAGGGAGCTAGGAGTGATTTTCGGTGCAGTAATAGGTTAGCATTTTTCGCTCGGGGCTAATTCAGAGGCTCACTTTTAGCATTGTGTGGTTTTTTTGAGAAAAATAAATAAAAAAGATCAGTTAAATGTTTTTTTTTCCGTTATATGGATATGAAATATTCATAGTTTATTAAATATTAAGGTTCCTTAGACGTTGTTTCCTGCAAATCACGCGATTTCGGCCCCGGAACCGGGTCCGTGGGGCTTAAGAGGTTGGAAGTGCTTCACAGGGGGTGTAAAAACAATATTATAAGACAAAATCATGGAAAAAAATCTTCTATTTGACTCTAAATGGGACCAACATTTACAAAACAACATATTGACCAAGGTGAAAACTAGATATTAAGACCAGAAACTCATCAGGAAATGTTAACTGAGGTAATAAATCAAGTGAGAAGTTGGGACAATTTCTCATAGACTTCCATGCAATCAGAGTTCTTGTTTTTAAGTCGCCCCCTGCTGGTTATAAGAGAGGAAGCAGCTTGTTTATGAGGTCTGTGCTATCTTAAAGAATGTGCTTTACAGGGTCAATAAAGTATACCGTAATCATATAAAGCTGTATCAAATTCCTGTTTTATTGCGTATAAAATGCAGCGAGTGAAATCGTTTCTTAAATTGTGCGTGCTTATTGTTCAGTGATTCATATATTAACCACATAACATGATATTGGGAGGGATTACGTCTTCCTTTTTTATGATTCCTCAGCTGTTTGAAAGCTTGTTGTTGTTCCCTCTTCGACTCCCATCGCTAACAAAAGAGAGATAGTGTGACACCTATTCTACATTACTGCTGTACGGAGGGTGATTGATTGTCTTGTTGTTGACCGCTGGAATTCACCTCGTGTGAAAAGGTGCAACAAACCCACTGGAGCTAACCTACTCAAGTTACCTGCACACACAAAGCATTACACATCTCAGTGTACGGTAACAAATAACTCCAAAAACTTGAAATCTTACCATTTGTCTCACATCTAGTCAGAATATGTCTCCACCTGATAGCAGACATAATAACTTCAGAGGTAACACTGCAGTGAGATATCAGGTCTTTTTTTGAGTTGTATCTCAGATGAAACATTTAATAGAAAATCACCAACTAACATCAGAAAACAGAACACTTTTGAGTATTATCGGCTTATTATATCCCTTCTTATTTCAAGAAAAGCATATTTTCAATCATATTAGATTGTTGCACTTATTTCAAGTGGAAACACCATGTTTTCTTTATTGTTTAACTTGTTTTTGGAGCAGCATTTTTTCCAGAGCACATTTGGATAAAAACCACCTTCTTTATTGTATTAAAGAATGTGCTTTCCGGCAGGTGTGGGTGTGTCTCTCTTGTAACTGAGAGGAATACAAGCTGACCTCAAGATGAAATGCAGCATATAACGTAATAAGGTGCATTGTCTGATTGGTTATGGTAATTCTTCATTTAGCCACAATAACCTAAAGCTCAGCCGCCCCCAAATCCAAAGAAATCACTAAAAACAGATGTGGCTCCACCAAAAAAAGGTGGGA
>NW_022991884.1:0-32589 GCF_902827175.1 Gymnodraco acuticeps
TTTCAAGTGCTACTCAACTGGCTTTAGGTAATCCAGTCCTTTATTGGTATAAAAGTGCTTCGTTAATCGTTCTAACGCTCGAAGTGGAGTCGAAAGAGATGAGTTTTCAGTTTGCGCCGGAAGATGTGCAAGCTATCTGCCGTCCTGATGTCAATGGGGAGCTCATTCCACCATCTTGGAGCCAGGATAGCAAACCCACGTGTTTTCGCCGATGGGAACTTGGGTCCCCCTCGCAGCGAGGGGCGCAACGAGTCGTTTGGCTGATGCAGAGCGTAGTGCACGCGCTGGGGTGTACGGTTTAACCATGTCCTGGATGTAGGAAGGGCCAGATCCATTCGCAGCACGGTAAGCAAGTACCAGTGTCTTGAAGTGGATTCTAGCAGTTACCGGAAGCCAGTGAAGGGAGCGGAGGAGCGGAGTGGTGTGGGAGAATTTAGGAAGGTTGAAAACCAGACGAGCCGCTGCATTCTGGATGAGCTGCAGAGGTCGGATGGCACATGCAGGTAGACCAGCCAGGAGGGAGTTGCAGTAGTCTAGGCGTGAGATGACGAGAGCCTGGACCAGAACCTGAGTCGCTTTCTGAGTCAGCTGGGGACGTATCTTCCTGATGTTGTATTAGATTATGTCTCCTTGTCCTTACTTTCTGTCTCCTTGTCCTCACGTTCTGTCTCCTTGTCCTCACGTTCTGTCTCCTTGTCCTCATTATCAGATTATATCTCCTTGTCCTCACTTTCTGCCTCCTTGTCCTCACTTTCTGTCTCATTGTCCTCACTTTCTGTCTCCTTGTCCTCACTTCCTGTCTCTTTCTCCTCATTGTCCTCACTTTCTGTCTCCTTTCCCTCACTTTCTGTCTCCTTGTCCTCACTTTCCGTGTCCTTGTCCTCACTTCCTGTCTCCTTGTCCTCACTTTCTGTCTCATTGTTCTCACTTTCTGTCTCCTTGTCCTCACTTTCTGTCTCCTTGTCCTCACGTTCTGTCTCCTTGTCCTCATTATCAGATTATGTCTCCTTGTCCTCACTTTCTGTCTCCTTGTCCTCACTTTCCGTCTCCTTGTCCTCACTTTCTGTCTCCTTGTCCTCACTTCCTGTCTCTTTCTCCTCATTGTCCTCACTTTCTGTCTCCTTGTCCTCACTTTCCGTGTCCTTGTCCTCACTTCCTGTCTCCTTGTCCTCACTTTCTGTCTCCTTTCCCTCACTTTCTGTCTCATTGTCCTCACTTTCCGTGTCCTTGTCCTCACCTCCTGTCTCCTTGTCCTCACTTTCTGTCTCATTGTTCTCACTTTCTGTCTCCTTGTCCTCACTTTCTGTCTCCTTGTCCTCACGTTCTGTCTCCTTGTCCTCATTATCAGATTATGTCTCCTTGTCCTCACTTTCTGTCTCCTTGTCCTCACTTTCCGTCTCCTTGTCCTCACTTCCTTTCTCCTTGTCCTCACTTTCTGTCTCATTGTTCTCACTTTCTGTCTCCTTGTCCTCACTTTCTGTCTCCTTGTCCTCACTTTCTGTCTCATTGTCCTCACTTTCTGTCTCCTTGTCCTCACTTCCTGTCTCCTTTCCCTCACTTTCTGTCTCCTTGTCCTCACTTTCCGTCTCCTTGTCCTCACTTCCTGTCTCCTTGTCCTCACTTTCTGTCTCATTGTTCTCACTTTCTGTCTCCTTGTCCTCACTTTCTGTCTCCTTGTCCTCACGTTCTGTCTCCTTGTCCTCATTATCAGATTATGTCTCCTTGTCCTCACTTTCTGTCTCCTTGTCCTCACTTTCCGTCTCCTTGTCCTCACTTCCTGTCTCCTTGTCCTCACTTTCTGTCTCATTGTTCTCACTTTCTGTCTCCTTGTCCTCACTTTCTGTCTCCTTGTCCTCACTTTCTGTCTCATTGTCCTCACTTTCTGTCTCCTTGTCCTCACTTCCTGTCTCCTTTCCCTCACTTTCTGTCTCCTTGTCCTCACTTTCCGTCTCCTTGTCCTCACTTCCTGTCTCCTTGTCCTCACTTTCTGTCTCATTGTTCTCACTTTCTGTCTCCTTGTCCTCACGTTCTGTCTCCTTGTCCTCATTATCAGATTATGTCTCCTTGTCCTTACTTTCTGTCTCCTTGTCCTCACGTTCTGTCTCCTTGTCCTCATTATCAGATTATGTCTCCTTGTCCTCACTTCCTGTCTCCTTGTCCTCACTTTCTGTCTCCTTGTCCTCACGTTCTGTCTCCTTGTCCTCATTATCAGATTATGTCTCCTTGTCCTCACTTTCTGTCTCCTTGTCCTCACTTTCTGTCTCATTGTCCTCACTTTCTGTCTCCTTGTCCTCACTTCCTGTCTCTTTCTCCTCATTGTCCTCACTTTCTGTCTCCTTTCCCTCACTTTCTGTCTCCTTGTCCTCACTTTCCGTGTCCTTGTCCTCACTTCCTGTCTCCTTGTCCTCACTTTCTGTCTCATTGTTCTCACTTTCTGTCTCCTTGTCCTCACTTTCTGTCTCCTTGTCCTCACGTTCTGTCTCCTTGTCCTCATTATCAGATTATGTCTCCTTGTCCTCACTTTCTGTCTCCTTGTCCTCACTTTCCGTCTCCTTGTCCTCACTTCCTGTCTCCTTGTCCTCACTTTCTGTCTCATTGTTCTCACTTTCTGTCTCCTTGTCCTCACTTTATGTCTCCTTGTCCTCACTTTCTGTCTCATTGTCCTCACTTTCTGTCTCCTTGTCCTCACTTCCTGTCTCCTTTCCCTCACTTTCTGTCTCCTTGTCCTCACTTTCCATCTCCTTGTCCTCACTTCCTGTCTCCTTGTCCTCACTTTCTGTCTCATTGTTCTCACTTTCTGTCTCCTTGTCCTCACTTTCTGTCTCCTTGTCCTCACTTTCTGTCTCCTTGTCCTCACTTTCTGTCTCCTTGTCCTCACGTTCTGTCTCCTTGTCCTCATTATCAGATTATGTCTCCTTGTCCTCACTTCCTGTCTCCTTGTCCTCACTTTCTGTCTCATTGTTCTCACTTTCTGTCTCCTTGTCCTCACTTTCTGTCTCCTTGTCCTCACTTTCTGTCTCCTTGTCCTCACTTTCTGTCTCCTTGTCCTCACGTTCTGTCTCCTTGTCCTCATTATCAGATTATGTCTCCTTGTCCTCACTTTCTGTCTCCTTGTCCTCACTTTCAAGGCGTTGCTGTAGTGATCTCCTCTTCACACTAAAGGAGTCAAAGATGGAGCTGTCTCCAAAGGAACATTTGACATATATTGGTATTCTTAAACAGAATGATTAGAGTCCGAATTAAGTAACATCCTTTCCTGCTCTAAAAACATACAAAGACAACTGAACAGTGCAGTCAGTCACATTTGAGATTGGAGAAGGTTATATCTAGTCATTCATGTGAAAATACATATTATGCTGCCTCCTTGTAAGTAATGCTGCGTTCGGACCGGACGCGATGCGATGTTTGGGGGCGGCGCGATTACGTGTAAAGTCAATGCAGAGACGCGATCAGACGCGGATTCGCTCCGACGGCGCGCATGAAGCGGTGGACGCGGCACGAATCACGCGATTGAGGCGTTTGAAGGAGGCCGCGTCAAACGCGAGAGTTCAATTTTTTCAACTCGGGCGTCAAATTCACGTGACGTGTTCTCTGCCGTCACTGACGTTCAACCAGAAAACATCAGCCATTAGCTGTTAGCTGTTAGCAGTTAGCACACAGAGCTCACAGAAACTAGACAAAAGTTAAACAAGTACAAACCACAGACTGTCTGTGTCATGGAGAATACAGTCGCTGGTTTATTTATGTCTGTAGGCCGTTGTTATGAGTGTGGAGGAGTGAGCATATACAACGTTAGCTTAGCCTGGTCGACCCGGGGGGTATACTGCGACCCGGGGGGTATACTGCCGGATGTTCTCTTAGCGGCTAAATTCAGGGAAAACTCCGGCTTTCCGGTCCTACGACGCTGGTTCTCTTCTTAGCGGCTAGATCTCCATGGTAACTGATGCTGAGCGGCTAACCTGCTCCGGAGCAGGTTAGGTTGCAGGCTAAGAGATCAACTCAGTGAAAGCACCGCCTGCTGACCAATCAGAGCTCAGTGTGCGGAGTTTAAAGCGATCAAGTCATATTACAGGAGAAAGGAAATACAGAAAAGCTGCCGTCGCAGGAAAGACGGCCGGCAACAATCAGCGACTGTGTGAACGTGAACATGAGTAGAATATCAGCTCCATCTTCAGAGCAATCTGACTATTATAACATTAGCGTTAAGAAAGCTTACTGAAATATCTGCCACAACATAAGTAACCGGATCAGAGTCACATTAAGTACAGTCCATATCACTTCATAATGTATCATCTCCTGATCTGAGTCAGCTGAGCCGTATCTGGCCGTGCAACACTCACAGCGTCACAGACTGGATGCAGAAGCATTATTTGAAGCAACACATTAAGTTGAGGAAACACTGGAGTCAAATGTAATGAAAGTCAGATGGTGTCTTAGACGGGCAGTGATATCATAAACCTGTTAATGTACGCATTCAAACACTTGTTCTGATCCCAGCTGTGTTCACCTTGCAGGTGCAGCTCTGTGGCTTTGATCCTGGATCAAGTGTTTGAGTCATGGATGTTTAAAGTTTAACTTCTTCATATGTCTAATATTATAGTTGACTTTTCATTCAGGAAGTATGACGCTGCGCTGTCAGTGCGCTTCTCCCAGCGCCATATAGACTGAGAGTTACGTCATCTCCGTTCACTCCAATGGACCACTTTTTTACAGCAATGGCGGATCGTGGAGCCTCTCAATCGTTCCCCGGAAGTTAGCGCCAAGGCTAGCAGAGCTGTAGAGTTGCAGCATAATAGACCGTTCGTGACGGACTTTTAAAGGTAAGAAGAAGTTTAAAGATTTATATTGCGGATATTATCAGTACATCTGATTCAATTGAACATGTGTATTAAAGGATGTCAGTGGATTATCCCTAAATTAGTAGATTTAGGGAATGTTTACAGATAACAGATTAAGCTAGCATACCGAAGCAAGTTAGCAACAGACGTTGAACAGACTTTTAATTGTAAATTCCGTTCTCTTAATGTCTATTTGGTCCAACGTTGTTGAATTAGAGAAGAGGGGCTTCTAAACGGGATTGTATTACATTACATGTTACTTGTTAGACGCTTTTATCCAAAGCGACTTACATACTCAATACTGTGGGCAATCCCCAAAGGAGCAATTTGGGGTGAATTGTCTTGCCCAGGGACACAACGACATGCTGACAGCAGTGGGGTTTGAACCTGTGACCCCCTGATCCCAACACCAAGGCTCTATCCACTGCGCCACACGCCTCCCCTGTATGCGGGGGTGGAGGGAGTTAAATATTAGACAAATATAACTTTGGTGCGTGTAAGAGTGAGTGTTTTTAGCAGAGCCATATTGTGTCCTTGTGATTATGTTGATTATTACCTGTCTGTATTATGTTGCAGCTCAGCTGATTTTGGATTGATGGCAAAGGGAGAGGGACTTAAGTGAGAGTGAAAACACAAGGTAAGTTTAATACTACTGTTTTATATAAGTAATCACCTTATCTCCCCAAGGCAATTCCCCATCCAATAGGTGTGTTATATAGGTGTGTATAACCCTTTCTCCTGTCTGTTACTCCCTCTTTCAGCACAAGAACCAGAGGGGGATTCAATGGAGCCTGAATACCTGCACTGAGACCCTCACCCTGCACCCTGAGTCTCAACTCTGTGTTTTTCAAGCCTTTCCCTGTTTTTTTGTATTAAACAAAACATTAAACTTTCCCAATGGTGTGGGTTTCGTTTTGTGAAAAAGTGCAAATGCAGTGTTTGTATATAATTAAATCACATATGTTGTTGCTGTTGGTCGTGAAATTGCTCCTGCTGACTTGAGCCAGCCATTTTGTCCTCCGCTCTGTGTCAGTGGGGAAGCCGTACATTCGTACTCCTTTCTCGGAGCGATTTGAGCATCCCCAGGCAGCAAGGCAAACCATGGTGGAGATTAGGAGGCAGCACAGCAAACCATGGTGGAGACTAGGAGGCAGCACAGCAAACCATGGTGGAGACTAGGAGGCAGCACAGCAAACCATGGTGGAGACTAGGAGGCAGCACAGCAAACCATGGTGGAGACTAGGAGGCAGCACAGCAAACCATGGTGGAGACTAGGAGGCAGCACAGCAAACCATGGTGGAGACTAGGAGGCAGCACAGCAAACCATGGTGGAGACTAGGAGGCAGCACAGCAAACCATGGTGGAGACGAGGAGGCAGCACAGCAAACCATGGTGGAGACTAGGAGGCAGTACAGCAAACCATGGTGCAGACTAGGAGGCCGCACAGCACACCATGGTGGAGACTAGGAGGCAGCACAGCAAACCATGGTGGAGACTAGGAGGCAGCACAGCAAACCATGGTGGAGACTAGGAGGCAGCACAGCAAACCATGGTGGAGACTAGGAGGCAGCACAGCAAACCATGGTGGAGACTAGGAGGCAGCACAGCAAACCATGGTGGCGACTAGGAGGCAGCACAACACACCATGGTGGCGACTAGGAGGCAACACAGCACACCATGGTGGCGACTAGGAGGCAGCACAACACACCAAGGTGGAGACTAGGAGGCAGCACAGCAAACCATGGTGGAGACTAGGAGGCAGCACAGCAAACCATGGTGGAGACTAGGAGGCAGCACAGCAAACCATGGTGGAGACTAGGAGGCAGCACAGCAAACCATGGTGGCGACTAGGAGGCAGCACAACACACCAAGGTGGAGACTAGGAGGCAGCACAGCACACCATGGTGGCGACTAGGAGGCAGCACAGCAAACCATGGTGGAGACTAGGAGGCAGCACAACACACCAAGGTGGAGACTAGGAGGCAGCACAGCAAACCATGGTGGCGACTAGGAGGCAGCACAACACACCAAGGTGGAGACTAGGAGGCAGCACAGCAAACCATGATGGCGACTAGGAGGCAGCACAGCAAACCATGGTGGCGACTAGGAGGCAGCTAGGAGGCAGCACAGCAAACCATGGTGGCGACTAGGAGGCAGCACAGCAAACCATGGTGGAGACTAGGAGGCAGAACAGCAAACCATGGTGGAGACTAGGAGGCAGCACAGCAAACCATGATGGCGACTAGGAGGCAGCACAGCAAACCATGGTGGAGACTATGAGGCAGCACAGCAAACCATGGTGGCGACTAGGAGGCAGCACAGCACACCATGGTGGAGACTAGGAGGCAGCACAGCACACCATGGTGGAGACTAGGAGGCAGCACAGCAAACCATGGTGGAGACTAGGAGGCAGCACAGCACACCATGGTGGAGACTAGGAGGCAGCACAGCAAACCATGGTGGCGACTAGGAGGCAGCACAGCACACCATGGTGGAGACTAGGAGGCAGCACAGCAAACCATGGTGGAGACTAGGAGGCAGCACAGCAAACCATGGTGGCGACTAGGAGGCAGCACAGCAAACCATGGTGGCGACTAGGAGGCAGCACAGCACACCATGGTGGAGACTAGGAGGCAGCACAGCAAACCATGGTGGAGACTAGGAGGCAGCACAGCACACCATGGTGGAGACTAGGAGGCAGCACAGCAAACCATGGTGGCGACTAGGAGGCAGCACAGCAAACCATGGTGGCGACTAGGAGGCAGCACAGCACACCATGGTGGAGACTAGGAGGCAGCACAGCAAACCATGGTGGAGACTAGGAGGCAGCACAGCACACCATGGTGGAGACTAGGAGGCAGCACAGCAAACCATGGTGGAGACTAGGAGGCAGCACAGCAAACCAGGACAACACGGAGGAAAAGGCACAGACAAACTGCATCATATGCTATTCAATGTTTATTGAATTCCATGTATTTGCAATGGATGTTCCTAAAACAACACATTTAACATCATCATCATCATCATCACCCTATCCGTTTTTAAGAGTGCGCTTAAGACCTTCCTTTTTGATAAAGCTTATAGTTAGGGCTGATTAGATTCAGCCCCTAGTTTTGCTGCTATAGGCTTAGTTTGTCGGGGGACATCTTACTTCTTCCTTCTCTCTGTCTATACCTGTGTACTCTCATGTTCCCATTAACCCAGCTTCCCCACATGTCTTTCTTTTTGGTGTCTATATACGCCGGGATCCGGAGTCATGGATGATCCTGCGCTCCTCTGTCCTGGATCTTGAGTCGTGGCTGTGGTCCTGGATCATAGGTCCTGGATGGATTTCCTCGTGGATTCATCTTCCTATTATACACACATGCATTTCCAAACATTTGGATTACCTATGTTGCAAATGTATTATCTTTTCAATTTACACACGGCATCTATTGCACGTCTGTCCGTCCTGGGAGAGGGATCCCTCCTCTGTTGCTCTCCCTGAGGTTTCTCCCATGTTCCCTTTAAACTGTGGGTTTTCTCCGGAAGTTTTTCCTTGTACGATGTGAGGGTCTAAGGACAGAGGGTGTCGTATTGTCATACTGATATTTTGTACAAACTGTAAAGTCCACTGAGAGAAATGTAACATTTGTGATATTGGGCTATATAAATAAACATTGATTGATTGATTGATTGATCATCATCATGCTGCTGCTGCTAGTCCTTTGATAGTCTCCTGTCCTTTCTGAAAGCCATAAAGATGACATTAGTCATTTAGATAACTTGTGTCCTCAATTACCATGGTTACTGAAACTACCATGACTTTAAGAAAATGGTAGACATTAATCTAATCTGAATTTTAAAGCATTACTTTAGATCCCCTCCCTCTAAATGTATCAATAAACATTAGAAAGTGATGCTCCTGACTACCATACAAGTTTAAGAAGATAATATTGGTTTTAAAGAATTCAAAGCTATAAATAAACAGCAACAGGCTCTTTAACCAAGGCACTGTTAGCCTAACATGTAAACTAGTTGTTCACACTAATCCTAATATTATCACTTAATATTAGCAAATTCGATTTTATTTTTTAAAATATATTGATGTAAATACATACACATATCGATTTGTTGTATAAATATTGCAAATCAAAACCTTTATTCATTAATAATTACCAAAAATCGTAGTTCTATCTCCTGTTATCAATGCATTCACATTGCCCGCCATGAACTTCCGGGGAACGATCCTCTTCTACATGAACCACGTGACGATAACCGTTTTTGGACTTCCGTTGTCGTAACTCTTATACCACCCCTTTCATGTGAACGCGCACCTAACTAGATAGGAAACGGCTGGCTTGAGCGATCCACTTGATAACCAGCGTCGTAGTACAGTTACGCTCTGCATCAGCCAAACGGCTCGCTGCACCCTCACTGCGAAGGGGACCCAAGTTCCCATCAGCAAAAACACGTGGGTTTGCTATCCTGGCTCCAAAATGGTGGAATGAGCTCCCCATTGACATCAGGACAGCAGAAAGCCTGCACATCTTCCAGACTGAAAACTCATCTCTTTCGACTCCACTTCGAGCGATAGAACTATTAACAAAGCACTTATATACTAATAAAGGACTGGCTTATCTAAAGCCAGTTGAGTAGCACTTGAAATGTTTGGCTCTATGAAACCTGATGTACTTTATGATTCTGTTTTCTTCAAGGTTGTGTCTTCCTGGTCGAACGCACTTACTGTAAGTCGCTTTGGATAAAAGCGTCAACTAAATGCAATGTAATGTAATGTAATGCAATGTAATGTTTAGCGAGAGCGCGTATGTTTTGAATTAGGCCAACCGGCTAACTCAAACATATCCAGGTTAGGTTGAGCCAGCTTCGTAGTACAGGCCCCCGATCTCCATTCAGAAAACAAGCATTCTAAAAGGTTTTTCGCCTGCCGTCTGTCTGCAGACTTGTCAAAGCATTAATTCATGGTTTTTACTAACCGATATCAGTATGTTGTTACGTCGGCATAATTTAGAAACGTGTATTACAATTTAATCACGGTAAAATATGTTCATTTTGTTGTAGCTGTAGCTCCCGAGCCAGCGCGTCTTGTTTGAATGATGCGAGTAAACACAGCTGGCAGCCGCGGTGAAACTCGAGCGACGAGAGCGATGCGATAGGAGTGTTTAGAGCGAAGCGAATATTCGCATCGCGTCCGGTGTGAACGTAGCATAGGACCGTCCACACTACAGCTTCAAAAAAAGCTTGTAGCTGGGCGTGTCTGAAGCTTGGGGATTTTATTCGAGCAACGCGACCAACAACCAATCACATGAATCTCCCGCCCCCGACATACAAAGCAAAAACCCCCAGGGATTTTATGCGAGCAATATATATATATATATATAAATATATATATATATATATATATATATATATATATATATATAAACTCCCCAAACAGGCGAAAACCTACCAGTTTCACCCACTGTCTCTGCCACCTCCCTCCATGGTTCCTCCGGTTTGTATCCCGGTAGGTGAAGAGGGTCTGCTCATACAACACCGGGTGATTTGTTACGGCGATAATTACTTTCTCCTCCATCTTTTTTTGAAATACAGAAATCAACGGCGGGATATCTCTCCCAGCTTAGACGCGGTTTGATTGGCTAGGGCTTGATCTGTCAGATTTTCAGAAACGGGATTTGATTGGCTGGCGCTGGCTACTCCGGCGTCAGAAGTTGAACATTGTTCAACTTCTGCCGCCGGAGATGCCGGAGACGGACCGCTCTGCTACCCACAATTCAGTTCGGCGAAAAGCGAGGCAACGTGACGTCACCCCATTCATGAGCAGACGCGTTGGAAACTGTTTTTGAAGCTGTCGACGCTGTAGTGTGGACGCAGCGTGGGCTAATGTGCAGCGACGCCGACAGGCTGATCAGGAGCCCGACGCCCAGCGGAGGGATCTATATCGGCATGAAGGCACATTATGCAATGTGCACATTATCCCGCTTATTACACGGCCACATTCTCAACAAAGTAACGACATGACTCCCAATATTAATTGAAATGCTTTTATGGATTTAGAAAATGATTTTATTGATTTAAAAAATAGTTGTATTGATTTAAAATGACATGCATCCGCTAAGAAAAGTAGCCCGTTGTTACTGTTTGAACTAACGTAGCAACAGCAGGAACTGCTTCGATAGCGTTTTTGAGGAGCTTTTTGATTACAGATTTGAAAACATCGTTGCTTGCTTTAAAAGTAGCACAATTCATGATGTCAGACCCTGGAAAGTATCTAGATATCCTGCCCTAATGCCAAAGTAACTGCACACTGAATATGTGTTGCCGTTTGATGTCTATGTCTGGACCGCTGCGTAACAAGCAGGGTTTCTGCCCCGTTACTTCTCCGCTGGTTTCTTGTCGCTCTTGTCTTGTCAGTCAGAAAAGCAAACTGCATGCAGTTTGCTTTTCGGCCAAACTGTACACAGTTAAATCAAACGGACTTGTTTGTGCAGATGTGAGCGTCCTTAACAACGGACAATAAGTGCTTGACAGCGGTCTGTCTGTTCTGGATTAACAACGTGTCACGTGTTCTGAATTGACCAATCAGAATCGAGTATTCAACTAAGCCATGTAATAAAGAATAATACAACCTGTTGTGAAGCCTTTGTAACCAGTTATCTGGCCATCTTAACATATTACACTACAGCTAGTAGTGTGTCACTAGATCACCAAGCTCTCCAACGCGCTGTGAACTGGAGGCTTGGGGTTAGCCCCCAACAGAGACACATGAACTCCACTCAGCACAGATAGAGGCTTGGGGTTAACCCCCAGCAGAGACACAGTAACTCCACTCAGCACAGATAGAGGCTTGGGGTTAGCCCCCAGCAGAGACACATGAACTCCACTCAGCACAGATAGAGGCTTGGGGTTAGCCCCCAGCAGAGACACAGTAACTCCACTCAGCACAGATAGAGGCTTGGGGTTATCCCCCAGCAGAGACACAGTAACTCCACTCAGCTCAGATAGAGGCTTGGGGTTAGCCCCCAGCAGAGACACAGTAACTCCACTCAGCTCAGATAGAGGCTTGGGGTTAGCCCCCAGCAGAGACACATGAACTCCACTCAGCTCAGATAGAGGCTTGGGGTTAGCCCCCAGCAGAGACACATGAACTCCACTCAGCTCAGATAGAGGCTTGGGGTTAGCCCCAGCAGAGACACATGAACTCCACTCAGCTCAGATAGAGGCTTGGGGTTAGCCCCCAGCAGAGACACATGAACTCCACTCAGCTCAGATAGAGGCTTGGGGTTAGCCCCCAGCAGAGACACATGAACTCCACTCAGCTCAGATAGAGGCTTGGGGTTAGCCCCCAGCAGAGACACAGTAACTCCACTCAGCTCAGATAGAGGCTTGGGGTTAGCCCCCAGCAGAGACACATGAACTCCACTCAGCTCAGATAGAGGCTTGGGGTTAGCCCCCAGCAGAGACACATGAACTCCACTCAGCTCAGATAGAGGCTTGGGGTTAGCCCCCAGCAGAGACACATGAACTCCACTCAGCTCAGATAGAGGCTTGGGGTTAGCCCCCAGCAGAGACACATGAACTCCACTCAGCTCAGATAGAGGCTTGGGGCTAGCCCCCAGCAGAGACACATGAACTCCACTCAGCTCAGATAGAGGCTTGGGGCTAGCCCCCAGCAGAGACACATGAACTCCACTCAGCTCAGATAGAGACTTGGCATTCATCATGTTTTAATGAGTTATTAGTGTACTCCAATTGATGTAGCTGCTTGACATAATCACAGTGCTTCAGCTTCAGCTGCCCTGCTGGCACCTTCTCTCCAGCTCTGCCAAGTGGCTTTTAGCTGCCTCCTTCAGATCTCTCTCTCTGCTTCTGTCTTGAAAGCATCCTTAAGCACAGAAATGTAACATTAGGCTATAAAGAACCAAACGATTATGACATTAACTCATTTGAACAGTAATTCACATCCTCATCTCATAGCAAAATAAGCTAAGGCGACTACTTGCATTCAGTGACTTGATTTTTAAAATGAAAACAAGGGACATTCGTTTTTTATCTCTTAAAAATATGTAATGTTATAACTATTAAAGAAAAGATGGGGACAATTGAGTTTCAATGTAGTTTGCCATTGTAACAGCTGTGCAGACATACTGATCATAATATAGCCCCTCCAAATGTCTGTGCACGTCCCTGGGTCTTTAATGCACCGGCACCAATACAATATGTAAAACATGTAATCACACACATGTCCTCCTGAGACCCACCCATTCATGTTTGTCCTGTGTGGAGGACATTTGGGTTTGGTGCATAACTATGAGGTTACATGCCACGGCATTAAGTCGATTTACACACGGCATCTATTGCACGTCTGTCCGTCCTGGGAGAGGGATCCCTCCTCTGTTGCTCTCCCTGAGGTTTCTCCCATGTTCCCTTTAAACTGTGGGTTTTCTCTGGAAGTGTTTCCTTGTACGATGTGAGGGTCTAAAGACAGAGGGTCTAAGGACAGAGGGTCTGAGGACAGAGGGTCTGAGGACAGAGGGTCTGAGGACAGAGGATCAAAGGACAGAGGGTCTAAGGACAGAGGGTCTGAGGACAGAGGGTCTGAGGACAGAGGGTCTAAGGACAGAGGGTCTAAGGACAGAGGGTCTAAGGACAGAGGGTCTGTGGACAGAGGGTCTAAGGACAGAGGGTCTGAGGACAGAGGGTCTAAGGACAGAGGGTCTGAGGACAGAGGGTCTGAGGACAGAGGGTCTGAGGACAGAGGGTCTGAGGACAGCGGGTCAGAGGACAGAGTGTCTGAGGACAGAGGGTCTAAGGACAGAGGGTCTGAGGACAGAGGGTCAAAGGACAGAGGGTCTGAGGACAGAAGGTCTGAGGACAGAGGGTCTGAGGGCAGTGGGTCAGAGGGCCTGAGGACAGAGGGTATAAGGACAGAGGGTCTGAGGACAGAGGGTCTGAGGACAGAGGGTCTGAGGACAGAGGGTCTAAGGACAGAGGGTCTGAGGACAGAGGGTCTGAGGACAGAGGGTCTAAGGACAGAGGGTCTGAGGACAGAGGGTCTAAGGACAGAGGGTCTGAGGACAGAGGGTCTAAGGACAGAGGGTCTAAGGACAGAGGGTCTGAGGACAGAGGGTCTGAGGACAGAGGGTCTAAGGACAGAAGGTCTGAGGACAGAGGGTCTGAGGACAGAAGGTCTGAGGACAGCGGGTCAGAGGGTCTGAGGACAGAGGGTCTGAGGACAGAGGGTCTAAGGACAGAAGGTCTGAGGACAGAGGGTCTGAGGACAGAGGGTCTGAGGACAGAGGGTCTAAGGACAGAGGGTCTAAGGACAGAGGGTCTGAGGACAGAGGGTCTAAGGACAGAGGGTATCGTATTGTCATACTGATATTCTGTACACACTGTGAAGTCCACTGAGACAAATGTAACATTTATGATATTGAAATGTTTGGCTCTATGAAACCTGATGTACTTTATGATTCTGTTTTCTTCAAGGTTGTGTCTTCCTGGTCGAATGCACTTATTGTAAGTCGCTTTGGATAAAAGCGTCAGCTAAATGCAATGTAATGTAATATTGGGCTATATAAATAAACATTGATTGATTGAAGTCCAGTTGTTCTCCACAGAGGACATGCTGGGCTTTGAAAGAGACCATTTCATTGTATTTCAAAATGGCGTCCATCAACACAAGCACTATTTATAGAAAGAGAAATAAGTTTGTAATTACCAGTGTTGTGAGGTCAATATTTGAATTAATGATAGTAAGGGAATTAGTGTAATGAGTTTCAGAGCAGCGTACTTTTTATTTCCCCACCTTTTTACTTTCTTTCTAATAAACCCCCCCCCCCAGAGATCAGCAGCTTTTGTCCCTGCCATTCCTCACAGATGACGTTACTCCCCCTCTTTGTGCGGTGTGCAGAGGCTGCACTTCTGCTGTTATCAGACAGGAAGCCCCCCCCCCCTCATTATTCTGCTGTTCTGTCATCAGACGGGAAGAGCCCCCCCCTCTTTATTCTGCACCCGTCAGCCGGATCTACTTTATCTCTCGTTCAGCAGAAAGTGAATGAAGAGACAGGAACTACAGTCTGATGATGTCATACTGTAGTGTCTGAGGAGGGGGGGGGGGGGGGGGGGGGGGGGGGGGGGGGGAATGGTAGACCCCTGGTATTCTTTACATCTTTTAATGTTATTATAGTTTTCTTAAAATGTGCTTTCTATCTGTGTTTTTCATTTTTGTTTTACTTTTATGTTTGCACTACGACATCAAGTCAAACTCCTCGTACGTGTCAACCCACCTGGTTCTGGTTCTGATTCTGGTTCAGGTTCAGGTTCTGGTTCTGGTAGTCCCCCACACCAACAAAGACTATCACTTCACATCAACAACAGTAACTATAATCACTGCAGAGCCTCTGGTGGTGAAACTGTTTATTTAGATTTAAATGTATTTCCTTCATACAGATGAGGAGCCCTGAGGGGGAGGCGCTGTGGGTCTGAGCCCCATGGAGGGGGGTTCTGGTGGGGGTCTAGAGTCAGGGGGGTTCTGGTGGTGGTCTAGAGATCAGGGGGTTCTGGTGGGGGTCTAGAGTCAGGGGGGTTCTGGTGGGGGTCTAGAGTCAGGGGGTTCTGGTGGTGGTCTAGAGTTCAGGGGGTTCTGGTGGTGGTCTAGAGTCAGGGGGGTTCTGGTGGTGGTCTAGAGATCAGGGGGTTCTGGTGGTGGTCTAGAGTCAGGGGGTTTCTGGTGGTGGTCTAGAGATCAGGGGGTTCTGGCGCTGGTCTAAAGGTCATGGGGGTTTTGGTGGTGGTCTGAGGCTCCTGTCCCGACTCAAACAGACCGGGGTTGGGACGCTGCTGCTGTTATGTACTGTATTTATAGTATACAAGTATTCTCTGCACAGTTTATGTTCCAGGTGAAATACTGGGTCTGAGTGACAGGCAGTAAAATGACTGTGAATGAATGTGTTGACGTTGTGTTTCCATGGAGACGGTTCATCCTCTGGAGACCAGGAATGGACCACATCTGGAGGTCTCTGACTGTGGAGGTAGAACCAGAGAAGACTTCAGGGGACCCCCAAAGTCTTTAGGGTTCATCATCAGGGGGCCATGAATATCTGGACCATATTTACAGTATTTGTTGACATATTTCAGTCTGGACAGAGGACAGAGGACAGAGGACAGGGTTACCACAGGAAGTAGATTTACCAGTCGGTCTGGATCAGGGTCCTGGAAGCTGATTCCTCTCTCTGGGGACTGGGAGTGGATCTGAACCTGAATGAGAGGAGGTATTTCTGGAGGTCTGGAGGTCAGGAGGTCTGGAGGTCAGGAGGTTAGGAGGTCTGGAGGTCAGGAGGTCAGGAGGTCTGGAGGTCTGGAGGTTAGGAGGTCTGGAGGTTAGGAGGTCTGGTCTGGAGGTCAGGAGGTTAGGAGGTCTGGAGGTCAGGAGGTCTGGAGGTCAGGAGGTCAGGAGGTCAGGAGGTCAGGAGGTCTGGAGGTCAGGAGGTCTGGAGGTTAGGAGGTCTGGAGGTTAGGAGGTCAGGAGGTCTGGAGGTCAGGAGGTCTGTGGCAGACACAGCTGGCACAAAAGGCTTTGGGTAGCCTTCAGAGAGTCTCAAGATACCTTTTCAATACCCTTCAGAGAGTCTCAAGATACCTTTTGAGTACCCTTCAGAGAGTCTCAAGACACCTTTTGAGTACCCTTCAGAGAGTCTCAAGATACCTTTTGAGTACCCTTCAGAGAGTCTCAAGATACCTTTTGAGTACCCTTCAGAGAGTCTCAAGATACCTTTTGAGTAGCCTTCAGAGAGTCTCAAGATACCTTTTGAGTACCCTTCAGAGAGTCTCAAGATACCTTTTGAGTACCCTTCAGAGAGCCTCAAGATACCTTTTGAGTACCCTTCAGAGAGTCTCAAGATACCTTTTGAGTAGCCTTCAGAGAGCCTCAAGATACCTTTTGAGTACCCTTCAGAGAGTCTCAAGATACCTTTTGAGTACCCTTCAAAGAGTCTCAAGATACCTTTTGAGTCGCCTTCAGAGAGTCTCAAGATACCTTTTGAGTACCCTTCAGAGAGCCTCAAGATACCTTTTGAGTAGCCTTCAGAGAGTCTCAAGATACCTTTTGAGTAGCCTTCAGAGAGTCTCAAGATACCTTTTGAGTACCCTTCAGAGAGTCTCAAGATACCTTTTGAGTACCCTTCAGAGAGTCTCAAGATACCTTTTGAGTAGCCTTCAGAGTCTCAAGATACCTTTTGAGTACCCTTCAGAGAGTCTCAAGATACCTTTTGAGTACCCTTCAGAGAGCCTCAAGATACCTTTTGAGTACCCTTCAGAGAGTCTCAAGATACCTTTTGGGTAGCCTTCAGAGAGTCTCAAGATACCTTTTGAGTAGCCTTCAGAGTCTCAAGATACCTTTTGAGTAGCCTTCAGAGAGTCTCAAGATACCTTTTGAGTACCCTTCAGAGAGTCTCAAGATACCTTTTGAGTACCCTTCAGAGAGTCTCAAGATACCTTTTGAGTACCCTTCAGAGAGCCTCAAGATACCTTTTGAGTACCCTTCAGAGAGTCTCAAGACACCTTTTGAGTACCCTTCAGAGAGTCTCAAGATACCTTTTGAGTACCCTTCAGAGTCTCAAGATACCTTTTGAGTACCCTTCAGAGAGTCTCAAGATACATTACATTACATTACATTGCATTTAGCTGACGCTTTTATCCAAAGCGACTTACAATAAGTGCGTTCGTCCAACTAAATACAACTTGAAGAAAACAGAATCATAAAGTACATCAGGTTTCATAGAGCCAAAACATTTCAAGTGCTACTCAACTGGCTTTAGAAAAGCCAGTCCTTTATTAGTATAAAAGTGCTTCGTTAATAGTTCTATCGCTCGAAGTGGAGTCGAAAGAGATGAGTTTTCAGTTTGCGCCGGAAGATGTGTAAGCTATCTGCCGTCCTGATGTCAATGGGGAGCTCATTCCACCATCCTGGAGCCAGGACAGCAAACCCACGTGTTTTCGCCGATGGGAACTTGGGTCCCCCTCGCAGCGAGGGCGCAGCGAGTCGTTTGGCTGATGCAGAGCGTAGTGCACGCGCTGGGGTGTACGGTTTAACCATGTCCTGGATCTAGGAAGGGCCAGATCCATTCGCAGCATGGTAAGCAAGTACCAGTGTCTTGAAGTGGATTCTAGCAGTTACCGGAAGCCAGTGAAGGGAGCGGAGGAGCGGAGTAGTGTGGGAAAATTTAGGAAGGTTGAAGACCAGACGAGCTGCTGCATTCTGGATGAGCTGCAGAGGTCGGATGGCACATGCAGGTAGACCAGCCAGGAGGGAGTTGCAGTAGTCTAGGCGTGAGATGACGAGAGCCTGGACCAGAACCTGAGTCGCTTTCTGAGTCAGCTGGGGACGTATCTTCCTGATGTTGTAAAGCGTGTATCTGCAGCAACGGGTTGTAGCAGCGATGTTTGCAGTGAAGGACAGGTTGTTATCTAGGGTCACACCCAGATTCCTTGCAGTCTGAGTCGGGGAAACAACTGAGGTGCCGATGTTGATTGTTAGGTCAAGAGTGGGACAATCTTTTCCCGGAAGGAAGAGCAGCTCAGTCTTGTCAAGGTTGAGTTTGAGGTGATGAGCAGACATCCACTGAGAGATGTCAGCTAGACAAGCAGAGATGCGTGCGACGACCTGGGTCTCTGAGCGGGGAAAGGACAGAATTAATTGGGTGTCATCAGCGTAGCAGTGGTAAGAAAAACCATGCGGGCTAATGACTGATCCGAGCGAGTTTGTGTACAGGGAGAAGAGGAGGGGACCAAGAACAGAGCCCTGAGGGACCCCTGTAGTTAATTGACAAGGGTCGGACTCAGACCCTCTCCAAGTCACCCTGTAGGTACGGTCTTTCAGGTATGAGGTGAGGAGGGAAAGTGCAGAGCCTGAAACTCCAAGTTTTTGGAGAGTGCGAAGGAGGATCTGATGATTCACCGTGTCGAATGCAGCAGACAGGTCCAACAGGATGATGACAGAGGAGAGGGATGCAGTTTTGGCAGTGTGCAGTTCCTCAGAGACAGCAATGAGAGCAGTTTCTGTGGAGTGACCTGCCTTGAAACCAGACTGGTGCGGATCCAGAAGGTTGTTCTGATTGAGATAACAGGAGAGTTGTTTAAAGACAGCGCGTTCAAGTGATTTAGACAGGAACGGGAGGAGAGAGACAGGCCTGTAGTTTATAACATCAGACGGGTTGAGAGTGGGTTTCTTTAGGAGAGGGTTTACTCTTGCCTCCTTGAGACTGTTTGGAAAGTGACCAGAAGTTAGAGAAGTGTTGATGAAATGGGTGAGAAACGGTAGAATATCAGGAGCGATAGTCTGAAGGAGGTTTGAAGGGATAGGGTCCAGAGGACAGGTGGTAGGGCGGGCAGAGGTAATGAGGGTAAGAACCTCACTTGGAGAGAGAGGGGAAAAGGAGGTTAGTGTGTTGGTGGAAGGAGGGTCTGGTGACCCAGCGGTGAGTAAAGGTGAGTCAGAAAAAGAAGAGCGAATATCATCAACCTTTTTTTCAAAGTGGGTAACAAAGTCGCTTGACAGAAGTGAGGAGGGGGGAGGAGCTTTTGGAGGGTCCAAGAGGGTGGAGAAGATGGAAAATAGTTTTTTAGGATTGGAATAGGAAGATTGGATCTTATCTTGAAAGAAAGTGCTTTTTGCCTGAGAGATCGAAGCAGAGAAAGAGGAGAGGAGAGCTTGATAGGTTAGGAGGTCGTCACGGTGTCTGGATTTCCACCATTTCCGCTCTGCTGCCCTAAGGACGGTTCTATTAGCACGCAGTGCATCATTTAGCCAGGGAGCAGGAGGGGACTGACGAGCCTGCCGAGATGTGAGAGGACAGAGAGAGTCCAGAGTGGATGAGAGAGTAGAGAGGAGAGTTTCTGCAGCAGAGTTTGGAGGCAGGAGTTGGAACGAGTCAGAGGAAGGGAGGGCTGAGAGCACCGACGAGGCAAAGGTAGAGGGGGAGAGGGAGTGAAGGTTACGGCGGACAAGTGCAGGATGAGAAGAGATTAGTTTTTATGTTTGGAAAGGGATAGAGAGAATGAAATGAAGAAGTGATCGGATGTGTGGAGCGGGTTTACAGAGAGGTTAGAAGTAGCGCAGTTCCTTGAGAATATGAGATCAAGGACATTGCCAGCTTTATGAGTCGGTGGGGACGGAGACAGTGAGAAAGCAAAGGCGGTTAACAGAGATGTTAGTTCGTCTATCTTCCCCGTCTGGAGGTTGAAGTCTCCGAGAAGTACAGCGGGAGGGCCAGTTTCAGGGATGTGTGAGAGGAGATGATCTAATTCCTCCAAGAAGTCCCCCAAGGCGCCTGGTGGACGGTAGAGAACAACAATGGTTAGCTGTATAGGATGGGTTACTGTGACGGCATGGAATTCAAAGGTGGAAGGAGTGAAGTTAGGTAGCTTGAAGAGGGAAAAGCTCCATTTGGGAGAGAGCAGGAGACCAGTGCCACCTCCTCTGCCAGTGGGTCTGGGTGTATGGGAGAAGGAATATGCAGTGGAGAGAGCTGCTGGGGTGGATGTGTTGGATGGAGTAATCCAGGTCTCAGTGAGAGCAAGGAAATCCAGAGACTGCAGGGAGGCGTAGCCAGAGATGAAGTCAGCCTTAGGAACAGCTGACTGGCAATTCCACAGGCCACCTGAAACTAGATGTTGGATCTCAGTGGAGCATGTGGGATAGATGAGAGCAGGCCGGTTATATCGATTACGAGATACACGGGGCCAGTGATAATTGCGAGAAGACACATGAACAGGAATGGAGAAAATACACATGATTATAGCATGAGGGGCTAAACAACCAAATAAAATGAAACGAAATAAAAAACACCAGCGATACTTAGCTCAATCAAAGTAGGATTTGCCTCCTCTTTGCCTCCCTCGTGACTCCCGCAGGACTCTAATGTCTTTGCCAGTCTTACTCCTGCAGGACTCTAATGTCTTTGTCAGTCTTAGCCTGTCTGACGCTGAAGCTGACGCTCCAGGAAAGTGCTACCTAAAATGGACACCTGATTGCTGAGTTCTCACAGCTGTGGGGCAACATCCTTTTAATTAGTTAACTCTCTGCAGCTGGTGGCCCTCAAAAGGAAATCTAGACTGGCTTCGTCCTGATGTGTTATTGTCTTTTAAGTCAATTACATTAAACCCTAAGTTATAAAGTTCTGAGTTTAACCCTTAATACAGTTACACCTACTCAATAAAGCTCTTAGTATTCTACAAATGTTTAAATCAAAGTTAACCCTAGTAGTCAGTTAGATCACTTTTAAGGTTTCAGTCAAATGACTTTTCCCAAGTTTCTGCCTGACAGATGCTGTAGCGGTTTTGAGTTTTTAAAAACACAATTCCAGTCAGATCAACTACAGAGCATTGATACAGAGTACACACACTGAAACAGAGAAGTCTACAAACACAGTGTTACTCACACAATTCTAGAAGTCTCCAGTAGCTTTCTTGTCAAAAACTAGTTGCACACTGATACCTTTTGAGTACCCTTCAGAGAGTCTCAAGACACCTTTTGAGTACCCTTCAGAGAGTCTCAAGATACCTTTTGAGTACCCTTCAGAGAGTCTCAAGATACCTTTTGAGTACCCTTCAATAGTGTTTTATTCGTCAGACTATAGATTTAGAAAACAAACCCACGAGCAGTGAAATAGAGCTCCAGCCGGGACTCCAGGCTCAGTCTATAATCAGGGGTCTGCAACCTTTTTGACCAAAAGAGCCATTTTGCTCCTTTTTCCAAAACATGTTTTTGTCTGGAGCCGCAAAACATATTTCATAGTTTTTTATTGTTATATCAGAATAAAACTACAGTTTCTTTGCATTTATTAGGTTATTTATTACATGATCTAAAACTGTTAACCTCTAATGAGAAACAAAGAACTCTTATAAGGAGAATCACAAATAATACACAGGCCTACTTTAAAATAAATGAAACACAGCACTTGGGGAGTCCTCTGCACATTTGAAGGGAACAAATATAATTAAAATGGGCCCACTTTGAAATAAATAAAACAGCTGCACCCTAAAAAGAGTTAAAGGTAGGGTAGGTAAGAATGGAGAAACCAGCTCGAGTGCGCTAGAATTTGAAAATACACAACCGGAAAAAATATGCCTCTTCCTTCAGACTTTCTTACAGAGCCCCTCCCCCAACACACACGAACGCTTACATGACCAATGAGGGCACGAGATCAGTCTGTGCCCCGATGGGAGGCTGACAGGCAGTTAGGCCATCCAGTTACTTTAGCCGGCTCAGATGATTGGTCGTGCTTTTTACAGCGCTACGGCTTCCAGAGATTAATTTTTGTATGTATTTATTGTCAAAGCATTTAATATATTCATTGCTATCGGGACGTTAAGAGCATTCCATGGAATATAACAAAAAGTGTTTTCTGAAATAAATTACATACCCCATTGAATGATGACTGAAGATCGTCAGCTGTCTTCCTCTCCCGTGTTGTTCCATTACATTACATTTAGCTGAGGCTTTTATCCAAAGTGACTTACAATAAGTGCATTCGACCAGGAAGACACAACCTTGAAGAAAACAGAATCATAAAGTACATCAGGTTTCATAGAGCCAAACATTTCAAGAGCTACTCAACTGGCTTTAGGTAAGCCAGTCCTTTATTAGTATAAAAGTGCTTTGTTAATAGTTCTATCGCTCGAAGTGGAGTCGAAAGAGATGAGTTTTCAGTCTGGAAGGCGTGTAAGCTATCTGCTGTCCTGATGTCAATGGGGAGCTCATTCCACCATCCTGGAGCCAGGACAGCAAACCCACGTGTTTCTGCTGATGGGAACTTGGGTCCCCCTCGCAGCGAGGGTGCAGCGAGTCGTTTGGCTGATGCAGAGCGTAGTGCACGCGCTGGGGTGTACGGTTTAACCATGTCCTGGATGTCCAACAACAAAAACAACAACAACAACAACAACAACAACAACAACAATCTGATCAGCTCATTTTCAGACAAGTTTTTATATAAATGGATCAGAACAAAAAGAGAGAGAAGCTTTGTTGCTGAAACTTTCAGAGTCTCTTTACACAGAGGGGACACATGTTGATGTAGAAGAGACATGAAGAAGAGGGGACACATGTTGATGTAGAAGAGACATGAAGAAGAGGGGACACATGGTGATGTAGAAGAGACATGAAGAAGAGGGGACACATGTTGATGTAGAAGAGACATGAAGAAGAGGGGACACATGTTGATGTAGAAGAGACATGAAGAAGAGGGGACACATGTTGATGTAGAAGAGACATGAGGAAGAGGGGACACATGTTGATGTAGAAGAGACATGAGGAAGAGGGGACACATGTTGATGTAGAAGAGACATGAGGAAGAGGGGACACATGTTGATGTAGAAGAGACATGAGGAAGAGGGGACACATGTTGATGTAGAAGAGACATGAAGAAGAGGGGACACATGTTGATGTAGAAGAGACATGAGGAAGAGGGGACACATGTTGATGTAGAAGAGACATGAAGAAGAGGGGACACATGTTGATGTAGAAGAGACATGAGGAAGAGGGGACACATGTTGATGTAGAAGAGACATGAGGAAGAGGGGACACATGTTGATGTAGAAGAGACATGAGGAAGAGGGGACACATGTTGATGTAGAAGACACATGAAGAAGAGGGGACACATGTTGATGTAGAAGAGACATGAAGAAGAGGGGACACATGTTGATGTAGAAGAGACATGAAGAAGAGGGGACACATGTTGATGTAGAAGAGACATGAGGAAGAGGGGACACATGTTGATGTAGAAGAGACATGAAGAAGAGGGGACACATGTTGATGTAGAAGAGACATGAAGAAGAGGGGACAAATGTTGATGTAGAAAAGACATGAAGAAGAGGGGACACATGTTGATGTGGAAGAGACATGAAGAAGAGGGGACACATGTTGATGTGGAAGAGACATGAAGAAGAGGGGACACATGTTGATGTAGAAGAGACATGAGGAAGAGGGGACACATGTTGATGTAGAAGAGACATGGAGAAGAGGGGACACATGTTGATGTAGAAGAGACATGAAGAAGAGGGGACACATGTTGATGTAGAAGAGACATGAGGAAGAGGGGACACATGTTGATGTAGATGAGACATGAGGAAGAGGGGACACATGTTGATGTAGAAGAGACATGAAGAAGAGGGGACACATGTTGATGTAGAAGAGACATGAAGAAGAGGGGACACATGTTGATGTAAAGAGACATGAGGAAGAGGGGACACATGTTGATGTAGAAGAGACATGGAGAAGAGGGGACACATGTTGATGTAGAAGAGACATGAAGAAGAGGGGACACATGTTGATGTAGAAGAGACATGAGGAAGAGGGGACACATGTTGATGTAGAAGAGACATGAAGAAGAGGGGACACATGCTGATGTAGAAGAGACATGAAGAAGAGGGGACACATGTTGATGTAGAAGAGACATGAAGAAGAGGGGACACATGTTGATGTAGAAGAGACATGGAGAAGAGGGGACACATGTTGATGTAGAAGAGACATGAAGAAGAGGGGACACATGTTGATGTAGAAGAGACATGAAGAAGAGGGGACACATGTTGATGTAGAAGAGACGTGAAGAAGAGGGGACACATGTTGATGTAGAAGAGACATGAGGAAGAGGGGACACATGTTGATGTAGAAGAGACATGAGGAAGAGGGGACACATGTTGATGTAGAAGAGACATGAAGAAGAGGGGACACATGTTGATGTAGAAGAGACATGAAGAAGTAGGGGACACATGCTGATGTAGAAGAGACATGAAGAAGAGGGGACACATGTTGATGTAGAAGAGACATGAAGAAGAGGGGACACATGTTGATGTAGAAGAGACATGAGGAAGAGGGGACACATGTTGATGTAGAAGAGACATGGAGAAGAGGGGACACATGTTGATGTAGAAGAGACATGAAGAAGAGGGGACACATGTTGATGTAGAAGAGACATGAGGAAGAGGGGACACATGTTGATGTAGATGAGACATGAGGAAGAGGGGACACATGTTGATGTAGAAGAGACATGAAGAAGAGGGGACACATGTTGATGTAGATGAGACATGAGGAAGAGGGGACACATGTTGATGTAGAAGAGACATGGAGAAGAGGGGACACATGTTGATGTAGAAGAGACATGAAGAAGAGGGGACACATGTTGATGTAGAAGAGACATGAGGAAGAGGGGACACATGTTGATGTAGAAGAGACATGAAGAAGAGGGGACACATGCTGATGTAGAAGAGACATGAAGAAGAGGGGACACATGTTGATGTAGAAGAGACATGAAGAAGAGGGGACACATGCTGATGTAGAAGAGACATGAAGAAGAGGGGACACATGTTGATGTAGAAGAGACATGAAGAAGAGGGGACACATGTTGATGTAGAAGAGACATGGAGAAGAGGGGACACATGTTGATGTAGAAGAGACATGAAGAAGAGGGGACACATGTTGATGTAGAAGAGACATGAAGAAGAGGGGACACATGTTGATGTAGAAGAGACGTGAAGAAGAGGGGGCACATGTTGATGTAGAAGAGACATGAGGAAGAGGGGACACATGTTGATGTAGAAGAGACATGAGGAAGAGGGGACACATGTTGATGTAGATGAGACATGAGGAAGAGGGGACACATGTTGATGTAGAAGAGACATGAAGAAGAGGGGACACATGTTGATGTAGAAGAGACATGAGGAAGAGGGGACACATGTTGATGTAGAAGAGACAGGAGGAAGAGGGGACACATGTTGATGTAGAAGAGACAGGAAGAAGAGGGGACACATGTTGATGTAGAAGAGACAGGAAGAAGAGGGGACACATGTTGATGTAGAAGAGACATGAAGAAGAGGGGACACATGTTGATGTGGAAGAGAGATGAAGAAGAGGGGACACATGTTGATGTAGAAGAGACAGGAAGAAGAGGGGACACATGTTGATGTAGAAGAGACATGAGGAAGAGGGGACACATGTTGATGTAGAAGAGACAGGAGGAAGAGGGGACACATGTTGATGTAGAAGAGACATGAAGAAGAGGGGACACATGTTGATGTAGAAGAGACATGAGGAAGAGCGGACACATGTTGATGTAGAAGAGACATGAAGAAGAGGGGACACATGTTGATGTAGAAGAGACAGGAAGAAGAGGGGACACATGTTGATGTAGAAGAGACATGAGGAAGAGGGGACACATGTTGATGTAGAAGAGACAGGAGGAAGAGGGGACACATGTTGATGTAGAAGAGACATGAAGAAGAGGGGACACATGTTGATGTAGAAGAGACATGAGGAAGAGGTGACACATGTTGATGTAGAAGAGACATGAAGAAGAGGGGACACATGTTGATGTAGAAGAGACAGGAAGAAGAGGGGACACATGTTGATGTAGAAGAGACATGAAGAAGAGGGGACACATGTTGATGTAGATGAGACATGAAGAAGAGGGGACACATGTTGATGTAGAAGAGACATGAAGAAGAGGGGACACATGTTGATGTAGAAGAGACATGAAGAAGAGGGGACACATGTTGATGTAGAAGAGACATGAAGAAGAGGGGACACATGTTGATGTAGAAAAGACATGAAGAAGAGGGGACACATGTTGATGTAGAAGAGACATGAAGAAGAGGGGACACATGTTGATGAAGAAGAGACATGAAGAAGAGGGGACACATGGTGATGTAGAAGAGACATGAAGAAGAGGGGACACATGGTGATGTAGAAGAGACATGAAGAAGAGGAGACACATGTTGATGTAGAGGAGACATGAAGAAGAGGGGACACATGTTGATGTAGAAGAGACATGAGGAAGAGGGGACACATGTTGATGTAGAGAGACATGGAGAAGAGGGGACACATGTTGATGTGGAAGAGACATGAAGAAGAGGGGACACATGTTGATGTGGAAGAGACATGAAGAAGAGGGGACACATGTTGATGTAGAGAGACATGAAGAAGAGGGGACACATGTTGATGTGGAAGAGACATGAAGAAGAGGGGACACATGTTGATGTAGAAGAGACATGAGGAAGAGGGGACACATGTTGATGTAGAGAGACATGGAGAAGAGGGGACACATGTTGATGTGGAAGAGACATGAAGAAGAGGGGACACATGTTGATGTAGAAGAGACATGAGGAAGAGGGGACACATGTTGATGTAGAGAGACATGAGGAAGAGGGGACACATGTTGATGTAGAGAGACATGAAGAAGAGGGGACACATGTTGATGTAGAGAGACATGGAGAAGAGGGGACACATGTTGATGTGGAAGAGACATGAAGAAGAGGGGACACATGTTGATGTAGAAGAGACATGAGGAAGAGGGGACACATGTTGATGTAGAAGAGACATGAAGAAGAGGGGACACATGTTGATGTAGAAGAGACATGAAGAAGAGGGGACACATGGTGATGTAGAAGAGACATGAAGAAGAGGGGACACATGGTGATGTAGAAGAGACATGAAGAAGAGGAGACACATGTTGATGAAGAAGAGACATGAAGAAGAGGGGACACATGTTGATGTAGAAGAGACTGGAAGAAGAGGAGACACATGTTGATGTAGAGGAGACATGAAGAAGATGGGACACATGTTGATGTAGAAGAGACATGAAGAAGAGGGGACACATGGTGATGTAGAAGAGACTGGAAGAAGAGGAGACACATGTTGATGTAGAGGAGACATGAAGAAGAGGGGACACATGTTGATGTAGAAGAGACATGAAGAAGAGGGGACACATGTTGATGTAGAAGAGACATGAAGAAGATGGGACACATGTTGATGTAGAAGAGACATGAAGAAGATGGGACACATGTTGATGTAGAAGAGACATGAAGAAGAGGGGACACATGGTGATGTAGAAGAGACATGAAGAAGATGGGACACATGTTGATGTAGAAGAGACATGAAGAAGAGGGGACACATGGTGATGTAGAAGAGACATGAAGAAGAGGGGACACATGGTGATGTAGAAGAGACATGAATAAGAGGGGACACATGGTGATGTAGAAGAGACATGAAGAAGAGGAGACACATGTTGATGTAGAGGAGACATGAAGAAGAGGGGACACATGTTGATGTAGAAGAGACATGAAGAAGGGAGAGGAGCTTCATCAGCCGGATCACATGGGAGGGATTATGGAGGGAATGTAGAAAATGTTGACCCCGACCCCCCAAGGAATACACAATAGAATGGGGGTGGATGTCACATCCTCTAGGGGGGTCCGGGGGTTTGCCCCCCCGGGAAGAAATGTTTGAACATTGTAAAGTAAAATGCTTCAATCTGGTGCACTTTGAGCAGAATTACTAGAGACTAGATCTAGGGGTACAACTCTAAACACCCATATGAAAAAGATCGGTTTACATTTTGATAATCAATAAGTATGTGAGCATCACCAGTAACCAGTAACATCACCAGTAACCAGTAACATCACCAGTAACCAGTAACATCACCAGTAACCAGTAACATCACCAGTAACCAGTAACCAGTAACATCACCAGTAACCAGTAACCAGTAACATCACCAGTAACCAGTAACATCACCAGTAACCTCCATAGCCAATAACAAATACATGTCACTTACTTTATCTTTGTTGTTATTTTACAGTTAACATTTATTTATTCATGCATATGTTTGTATCTCTCAGTTTTAAAGGATATGTCTGGTTTACTGTCCTATAGTTTACATTGGAATGATTTCAAACCTGTTTTATCCCAATCATTATAAAGGAGTGCCTTGGAAATATGTGTTTACATAAATGGTGATCAAACCGTTTGAGACCCACTGAGATAACTTAGAGTAAAGTGAACTATCTGAACCCTCAGAGTCCTTTACCTCACTGAGCCTCTCATACCTCATTCACACCAACATCTAACCCGGTTCAAGCTCCGTGCTAGAGCTTTTCAGGTTCAGAACCAGTTCTTCGGTTTAGCTCTGGCTCTCTTCACACCGCCCAGAGTCCGACTGGTAATGCGTCGTTGCGTCATCGTTTGCGTGCCTGCTTCATAAAGCCAAACCGCGCGGATGAAATCAGTTGCATTCATTTCTTATGGCTCTATCTGCAGCTTTTCCGGAGTCATTTCTGTGGTTTAGTTATATTCTTATAAAAAAGTGTAGCCTACTCGTGTCAATAAAGGTTTTTTCAAAACACAACTGCTTCCGAGGTCGGTCTTATTTCTTAAGGTGGACTGAACCATGAGTGTGGAGTAACGTTGTATCTTTCATTTAAATGAACTGTAACCTTCACCCAGGTATGTAACAGCTGTTCTCAAATGAACACGTGAAGTAAAGTTTAATATTTATAGTTTTATAGATTTATAATGAGTTATAATGAGAGGTGATCAACGTGAATGCTCAGGTTCCACCTTAACACGCAGACACGTTGCTTCACCATGAGCAGAAACCTTTAGTCTATGGCTGAAACTCTGAAACTCTTAAGTTTCTCCATCGTTGTACAAACTGGATAAAACGCGGGCTTGTTGTTGTTGTTCAGGAGTTGATGTGTCTCTGCCCCCGCCTCGACGTAAGCGTGACGTATGTGGTGCTTTTGCTCTGGCCAGACAATTTGTTGGTGCTTGAAACGAACCGGATTCCGGAGCTAAGAGGCTGCTCCGCTGCGGTGTGAACAGGAAAACCCTGTGCTTTTCAAGCTCCAGCTCCGAACCGGCCCTGAAACACCGTTGGTGTGAATGAGGTATCAGTCTGACTGGAGAGCTCTCCTCCACCCTGGTTGTAGAAACATCTACTTCTTATATCCGTTAGAGCAGCTAGCACCAGATGCTAATAACAACAGCGCTGGTACCGGCGCGCCCTCGCTCTCTCCCTCTCTCCCTTGCTCTCTCTCTCGCTCACTCGCACTTTGGCTGTGAGCTGCGGGCGCCAGATAAGCCAACATCCCCCACTTTCATCACTTACAGCGCCCATCGTACAGGGCGAATGAAACGTGTAACCGGGGTGAAAAGGGTGTTACATTTACTTAATTATGAATGTTGTTACATCAAGAACAAAAATTAGGATGAGCACCAACGGTCAAAAATGTTTTTTTCCCTCCCAGAGCTGCCAGCGCAGCGCTTCCCAGATCTGGCCCCCTAGGCGAACATCTATAACGCCAGTGCTACGGGCCGGCCCTGGATACTTATACCAATGGAATCTCAGCTCTAATCTGATATCTTTAACTTCATAAGATCTTGTGCAGATAGCATGAAATATAACATATCTCTACCATGAGTTATGTGCTAAGTGCGTTAGCACCCTTTCGCTTAGTGCTAATTCAGACGCTCGGCATTAGAGTTGTGTTTTGTTTCGGTAAAAATGGTTCATATCGTCAGTTAGCTGAGTTTCTGCCCGTTAAGTGGGTATGACACATTCATAGGTTGTTAAATGTTAAGAAGCCCTGAGACACAGTTTCTTGAATATTGTTGTGTTTTGCCCCCACGGGCGGGGGCATGGGGTTTAACAGGTTAAAGAGAGAGGGTCTTCAGAGCGACGCGCAATAACTGAAGTTGGATTGAAGTCCGTTTATGATCTGCAGAGCGTCCATTGAGACGTCTAAACTCTGTCTTACTCAAGATGTTCTGTGTCTCCAGATGTTCTGTGTCTCCAGATGTTCTGTGTCTCCAGATGTCCTGTGTCTCCAGATGTTATGTGTCTTCAGATGTTCTGTGTCTCCAGATGTCCTGTGTCTCCAGATGTCCTGTGTCTCCAGATGTCCTGTGTCTTCAGATGTTCTGTGTCTCCAGATGTTCTGTGTCTTCAGATGTTCTGTGTCTCCAGATGTTATGTGTCTCCAGATGTTCTGTGTCTTCAGATGTTCTGTGTCTTCAGATGTTCTGTGTCTCCAGATGTTCTGTGTCTCCAGATGTTCTGTGTCTTCAGATGTTCTGTGTCTTCAGATGTTCTGTGTCTCCAGATGTTCTGTGTCTCCAGATGTTCTGTGTCTCCAGATGTTCTGTGTCTCCAGATGTTCTGTGTCTTCAGATGTTCTGTGTCTCCAGATGTTCTGTGTCTCCAGATGTTCTGTGTCTTCAGATGTTCTGTGTCTTCAGATGTTCTGTGTCTTCAGATGTTCTGTGTCTCCAGATGTTCTGTGTCTCCAGATGTTCTGTGTCTCCAGATGTTCTGTGTCTTCAGATGTTCTGTGTCTTCAGATGTTCTGTGTCTCCAGATGTTCTGTGTCTCCAGATGTTCTCTGTCTCCAGATGTTCTGTGTCTTCAGATGTTCTGTGTCTTCAGATGTTCTGTGTCTCCAGATGTCCTGTGTCTCCAGATGTGCTGTGTCTCCAGATGTTCTGTGTCTCCAGATGTTCTGTGTCTTCAGATGTTCTGTGTCACCAGATGTTCTGTGTCTCCAGATGTAACCTCTGTGTCTCCAGATGTTCTGTGTCTCCAGATGTTCTGTGTCTTCAGATGTTCTGTGTCTCCAGATGTCCTGTGTCTCCAGATGTGCTGTGTCTCCAGATGTTCTGTGTCTCCAGATGTTCTGTGTCTTCAGATGTTCTGTGTCACCAGATGTTCTGTGTCTCCAGATGTAACCTCTGTGTCTCCAGATGTTCTGTGTCTCCAGATGTTCTGTGTCTCCAGATGTAACCTCTGTGTCTCCAGATGTTCTGTGTCTCCAGATGTTCTGTGTCTTCAGATGTTCTGTGTCTCCAGATGTTCTGTGTCTCCAGATGGAACCCCCCTCCCCCTCAGATGTAACCCCCTCCCCCTCAGATGTAACCCCCACCCCCTCAGATGTAACCCCCACCCCCTCAGATGTAACCCCCTCCCCCTCAGATGTAACCCCCACCCCCTCAGATGTAACCCCCCCCTCAGATGTAACCCCCCCCCATTGAGACGTCTAAACTCTCCTCTCTCTCCAGGAATCCCTCAGCAGCTGCATGCCTGCAGTCTAAATGAAGACACCAAACTCTGCACATTCCTCACATGCTTAGAGGAACCAGCAGAACCACCGCATGCTGGGGGAGGGGGCTTACATCTGAGGGAGGGGGCTTACATCTGAGGGGGGGCTTACATCTGAGGGGGGGGTTACATCTGAGAGGGGGGGTTACATCTGAGGGGGGGGGTTACATCTGAGGGGGGGGTTACATCTGAGGGGGGGCTTACATCTGAGGGGGTGGGTTACATCTGAGGGGGGGGTTACATCTGAGGGGGGGGTTTTTTTTTTAATATAAACTTCATAATTTATGTGAGAGCATATTAAAGCTGTGAAATAACTGAGGGATCACTTACACACAGCATGACAGGCCTGCAGTGTGTGTGTGTGTGTGTGTGTGTGTGTGTGTGTGTGTGTGTGTGTGTGTGTGTGTGTGTGTGTGTGTGTGTGAGTGTGTGTGTGTGTGTGTGTGTGTGTGTGTGTGTGTGTGTCAGTAGGTCAGCTCTGAGTGAGGGGGTATGTGTTGTTATCGTCACACTCTTCAGGGAACTCCTCTCCTGACAGTCTTTAGAACACGTTGTCAGAGTGTGACCATGAACGCATCGCGCCAGAAACTCTGTTTTAAATATGAGGGGGGGGGGGGGGGGTTACATCTGAGGGGGGGATTCTCCTCATGAGGTCTCTCTTCATCATAATCTCTCTTTATGGCTCAAAGACAGCCTGATGTGTGAGAGAGTGAAATCAGGTTCTGTCGAGTCACACTCTGAAGGGTCAGGTTTTTATCTCTTGGTTCAAAGGTTCCTGAAATGTAGGAGCTACACACCCACACACACACACACACACACACCCACACCCA
>NW_022991885.1:0-5000 GCF_902827175.1 Gymnodraco acuticeps
GAGAGACGAGAGACGAGAGTGCGAGAGAGAGAGACGGAGAGAGAGAGGGACGAGAGGAGGAGAGAGAGGAGGAGAAGAGAAGACGAGAGGGATAGAGAGAGAGAGACGAGAGGAGAGCGAGAGAGAGAGAGAGAGAGAGAGAGAGAGGAGAGAGAGAGAAGAGAGAGAGAGAGAGAGAGAGGAGAGAGAGAGAGAGAGAGAGAGAGAGAGAGAGATACATGACATGAGCAGCGCACTGAAAACAAGCGGCACTGTGTTATACCTGCAGTAAACGGAGAGCTGCTGTTTGGAAAGTGACGGACCGAGGACCGGTGCGTAAAAGCGGATTGTTGGACAGAAAACCACGTGGATTGCGTCCTTTTTCAGACCAAAAACGGTAAGTGCGTGCTATGATTCATGAAGTAGTTGTTATATTAAAACATAATGTTGTATATTAGTGGTTCTTTGAGGAATTCTTAGTCGCACTTGCGCCACGAGTGTTTGTTTTGGGTGCATTTTCTCTATGTCAAAGCGAGACCCCACTATGAGGGTGTGTGTGAGTGGGTTGGGTGGGGTTTAGTGAAAGGTTTTGGGATTCCTTCAGAAAAAGTGGGTTTGGTGACGAATGTGGATATTTTTTGGAGCGGTGCCACGCTTGTAATGAGGAAGGGTCAACACATCCGCGCTGTTGTGTACTGCTGCATACCCAACTCTTATATTCCCGGCGTGTTGTAGTGGTTTTACGGGAGCTGCAAAAAATAATCGAAAACTGTTTGCGTAGTCGATTAATCGGTAATCTTTAGGGCAACAAAAGGCAGAAACATGCTGATGTTAGCCTCCTGAACGTGGAGTTTTCCGGCTTTTAACTTACACATTTAAAGACGCCACCGTGGACTTTGAGAAACAGATTTTTAAGTATTTTCTTTCGGTTGTAAAAATGTTCGTAAATTCTTGCTTCAACTATTTAGTCTGTTTATCCGAGATTTGGTTTAAACACCTGTTTTCACGTGTATTGTTTTACAGCAAATATTACCCATTATTATAACAACATAAACAGAATATCCCACATATGTAACGTTCAGTGTCAGGTTTATATGAAGCAGCAGTTAATGTGATTTATTCGGACCATGCTTTTTTCATTTTGGGTTACTCGGCTAGACCATGCACTAAAATCCCATGCAGGCACCGCGCGCGGACACACTTCTATCCGTCACGTGTAGCAGCTCTTTGTAAAGGTTAACGCTCCGGGTTAACCCTTTATTGGGCTGTAGCAGTGTGAAGGAGCACAACACGGTCCGGAGCACATTGATGATCCTCTTGGACACATGTGGATGTTTTTAGTTTGGCTTTCTGTACAACGCCGGTTCGGAGAGATCCAGAAATAGAAAAGGATGAGGAATGGTGAAGCTCTGCCAGGTGAGGTGTGGATCCGAACATCTGGATCAGATGTGGGTCAGATGTGTTACCGAGCAGCTTACTCAACAGCTAATATAGAGGTTTATGTTTGTTTTAACATGGCACATTATAAATAAGAAGGTTATTTGTTGAGACGCGCGTATTTTGGGTGGATTTCAGACCCCACATGGATCCACGTATGTCGCCTCGGATGACTGGGAATCCGATTAAATATGCATGAAGAAGACGATTTGTCAGACAGAGCAACAAAGAAGGCATGCGGGGTAACATATTCCTCACAGTGTGTTGCTATGTGAATGAGAAGTGGGGTATTTTGTAGGCGATAATGAACCATTCATCATCGCATTTTAATGAACTTGAATGCGTCCTGAGGCTCCTGCAGTACAGCACTGCCTCACTGTAGTGATGTAACATTCTGTCCTAACTTGAACGCACAAAGGTGACAAAGACCAAACATTATAGTGTGTTTTATGGGATGTTTTATGATGAGAAAACTCCTATTTGATATTTTTTCCAGCGGCTTTGTGGTTCACTACACGTGGGCACGGATACCCCCCTCCATGTCTTGCAGATTTTTTTCTCCAGCATTAAGGCACCTCATGTTCTATAGGCTAACATAAAGCAGTGGTTACAAGCCTTGTTCTCACTTCTCAGAAAGTGGCTCAATGGAGTGGAGCGTGACTGTACTTTACGCATTGTAAATGGCCCATGTGTTGCTGTACACCGTGTAGGGAACACTTAAGATGCTATGCTGGGTGCTTAATGAGGGAATGCAATAATGGAAATGGATCAAAGTAAGGGGCAGATTATGCAATAGGCGGAAACCCAGTCTGTGGCTGCAGCCCTGCTCTGCTGCGGAGTGGCCGCTGCACATTGGTTGGCGCACAAACAGAGGTCTCTATGCCAGAGAAATGTAGGTCACATTAGTCCTGTGCGGGGGGGGGGGGGGGGGGGGTGGACCGCCGCTGACTAGAAAGGCAGAATCCAAACCCCACCTAAATGAATCCTCGCCGCGCCACAACAAAGAACCGAGACAGGCATGCAGAGAGAGAAGATGAAATCCCAGCTCGACCTAAATAAATCTCATTACTCTTCTAAAAACTTCAGAAAAAAATAAACAAATATACATTTTTCTTCTTGGGCCAAGCTGGGTTTAACAGCTTCTTAATCTACTCACACTTACACGATGTTCTTGTTTGGTATACATGTGTATTTAATGGACAGAATCAGACTGAGTTTCACGCAAAAAGCCCTACTTTAAATGCTGTTTAGCCAAAAATGCGCATACGTTTCTTGGAAATAAGCATGAAAAACATTTTTAAATTACTTATCTACCAAGTTAATCTTAGTCCTCTAACACTGTACGATGTTCTTGGTAGAAAAAAACTGAGTTTGATGCAAAGGCCACATTGTAAATCTGTTGCTTACCTAAGATGTGCTATACCTTTCTTGGAAATAAGCATGAGCAAAACCTCAACTGTATATCACTGGATTTAATCGACAGACCAAAACTGAATTTCATGCAAAAAGCCCCACTTTATATCTGTTGTTTAACCCCAAAAGTGCCCTTGTGTTTCTTGTATTAAAAAAAAGCATGAAAAATGACTTATCAGCTCAGCTCAGTCGACTAACACTGAGCAGATTTAATCAACAGACTAGATCTGAGTTTCATGTAATGACCCAGTTTGAAATCTTGTTTACCCGAGATGTGCTCATACTTTTCTAGGAAATAAATATAAATAAATGACCCTAAGACTATAACAACCAGTTGGTCAACTTAATGAAGGAAAACGACTTGTTTCAATACTTTTAAAAGCTTATTGCGTCACTGGTCTGACTTGTTTAAACTGTTGTTGAGTAATTCAGATCGGATGAAACGTCTCCTGAAAGAAATGTGGGGGGGGGTTACAGTCGGAGGCCATGGAGCGGTTTCCACGCTGTCCTCTTGACTTTCTCAGGGTTTCCTGGCACATATAAGCAGATCAAATATGAGCTTTGTTTCTGTTCTGCGGTCTGGAGCCAGCGCTGAGGAGAATTACAGCGTTTAGCGGGCCGAGAGAGACCATGTGACCCGAGCACATGGACTGAGTCACCCTGACTTTTCTCTTTTGCCTTTTCAAGAGGTTGATACGGCCTGTTTCATGGAAACAAGGATCGAGGTTGGATAACTCCGCCTCGCTGGCATGCTGCCGGCTTTCCTAAACCCCCCCTTCTCCCTCTTTTTCCTGCAGTTTAAAGTCAGCCCCTGCACCGACCCCACCCGGGATTAGGAAAGGAGGCGGAGGAAGAATTACAATCCTTCACTCATATGCTAATCCCACACTCTGAAAATACTTAGTATAATCACCAAAATGTACGAAACGTAAAAGTACCCAATGCAGAAAAATATACAAAAAAAGACATGTACCCTAGTACTATACTTAAGTACTATTTTGACATAATTGTACTATATTGAGTGTTTCCATTTAAATGGACTTCATATTTCTACTTCACTTCAGTGCTTTTAGATTCACTTAATCGATTAAACATTTAAACACATAATATGCTGATGATGCAATGAAATATGATATAGCAAGTATCCAGGGGCGGTTCTAGGGGGGCCAGGGGGGCCAGTGCCCCCCTAACACTGACCTCTGACCCCCCTGTGGCCCCCCTAACAATGAAAAGTTTATTTTTATTTTTTTAAATGTGTATTCTCTGGTACTCGGTTTGCCAAAAACCGCAGGATTTTGTTGCTGTAATGTGAGATTGTGCAGACACCCTTATGTAAAGTAGAGATGTAACTGTTCATTGCCTTTATTTTTATATAAATATGGTGTTAGTGCAAACATTGCACTATAACTTAAGCTGAAGCTAACAGTAATAACTATAAGATCTATCTGAAATAAATAAGTGTACTGAAACAAATACCAATAACTGGATTGCATTGTTTTCTTATGCGCAATTACTTCATACTGTCTAGTTCTCTTTTTCGTCCTGCATGTGCCCCCCTCAGAAAATAACTGGCCCCCCAGTGGCCCCCTCAGTCAAATTGGTCTAGAACCGCCACTGCAAGTATCTCAAATGTACTCCATATTGACAAGCTCCACATTTGAAATGCTCTTACATGTATTTGTTAGGGCAGGATAATATAATATGTTGTAACGGTATAATACTATAATAGAACCCAATCTGCATTACTTTTGATACGTTGAGTACAAAGTTCTGTATTTCTACTTAGGTAACATTTTGAATTCAATACTTTTAGAGTGTAGTATTTCTACTTTAACTTAAGGATCATCCCCCCCCCCCCCCCCCCCCCCCCCCCCCCCCCCCCCCCCCACCACATAGCATACATTGCATTATTTCCATTGGTGGGGGTTACTGTTTCATAATGTTCTCTGAAGCACCCTTCCTCCTCCTCCTCCTCCTCATTTCCTGAAACGCTCCACAGAAACACATGGGTTTGAACTCGCTTCACTGTTTCCATGAACACTTATAGACGCTTGTGGGGGGGGGGGGGGGGTCTAGGGTTATTTTACCATGCTATCATTCCACAAGTGCCTCAGACACCTAGTGATGACGCGTGAAGAACATTTGATCAATTGGAAAAGAGGAAACTAGGT